>NC_057740.1:41701466-41720888 GCF_004010195.1 Chiloscyllium plagiosum
TTGGCGGGTCGGTGTGGACTTGTTGGGCCGAAGGGCCTGTTTCCACACTGTAATGTAATGTAATGTAATCTAATGTAAACCCTCTGTACAGTAACCCACCCAAAACCATTCCCCTACCCTATTACGTTACATTTCCCCTGACTAATGCACTTAGCCTACACATTCCTGAACACCATGGGCATCACTGCGCGTTTGGATTGTGGGAGGAAACCGGTGGACCTGGAGGAAACCCATGCAGACACGAGGAGAATGTGCAAACTCCACACAGACAGTCACCCGAGGCTGGAATCAAACCCGGGTCCCTGGCACCGTGAGGCAGCAGTGCTAACCACTGAGCCACCGTGCTGTCGTGTCTTGACAGGCTCTGATGTGACCAATGTCTGCACAATTTAATCAAAGTTGTACACACACCACCTCACTGTGATAAACTGAGGACAAACTGCACAGAATGAGCTTGAAGTGTTAACTTTTTCTATTTTAACCTAGTTTTCCAATCAACTCGTTCAGAGACGTTATTACTCACCTCTGGAGCAAGTGGGACGTGAACCTGGGGCTCCCAATCCATGGTCAGAGACACTACCACTGTGCCATAAGAGGACCCCAGAGTTAGCTTGAATTTCCTCATGTGTACCATGTAAAGGTTGATCTGATTGGTTTGGAGGAGTTGAAATGATTAAAGCTGTTAAGAGGGACATTGGAGAGAAATTATTCTCTCTGGTGTGGAGGGAGGAGAGGAGTCCAGAACAAGGGGCAGAAACTTCAAAATCAAGCTACTCCATTCAAGGATGAAGTCTGGGAGCATTTCCTCACACAGAGGGGAGGGGAAACCTGAAGCTGTCTTGTTGAGGTTGGAGAGCAACTGAAAATTTCAAATGGAGATGAAAAGGTCATTGCTAGCGAAATGGGATTGAGGGTTAGAGTTAGGGTTAGGGTACAGAACTGAAGCAGGTAGATGGCATTAAGATGCACATTAGCTTGGATCTAACTGAATGGTACAACAGGGCAAACAGGACCAAGGAAAATCCCAAAGCTTTTTATATGTATATAAGGAGCAAAAAAGGTAGCTAGGGCAAGGGTAGGTCCACTCAAGGACAAAGGAGGGAATTTACATGTGGACCCAGAGGATACAGATGAGGTCCTTACCAAATACTTTACCTCAATATTCACACAGAAAGACATGAGGAATGGTGAGTCTCAGGGAGGAGTGTGTTGATATTCTAGAACATAGCAATATAGAAAAGGTGCCTTGGAGTGTTTTAAAAAGCATTAAGGAGGATAAGTCTCCAGCAGAGGGAGGCTGATGAGAAAATTTCTGTGGCCATGTACAAAATCTTTGTATCCTCTTTTGCCACAGGAGAGGTCCCAGAAGACTGGAGAATAGCCAATGTTGTTCCTTTGTTTAAGAAGGGAAACAGACATAATCCAGGAAATTACATGCTGGTGAGCCTTACATCAGTGGTAGGGAACTTACTGGAGAAGGTTCTTAGGGATAGGATTTACTCGCAATTATTAGCGATAGGCAGCATAGCTTTATGCGGGGCTAGTAACGTCTCACAAACTTGATGGAGTTTTTTGAGGAAGTGATGAAGATGATTGATGAGGGCAGGGCAGTAGACGTTGTCTGAGTGAATGTCAGCAAAGCCTTTGACAAGATCCCTCATGGCAGGCTGATACCAAAGGTGAAATCACATATAAGATGGCTAACTGAACTGGCTTAGTCAGAGAAGGCAGACAGTAGTGGTGGAAGGATGTTTTTCTGACTGGAGATCTATGCGCAGTAGTGTTCTGCAAGGATCAGTGCTGGGATCCCCATTGTGTGTAACGTTTATAACTGATTGGAAGGAGAATGTAGGTGGCCTGATTAGTAAATTTGTGGATGATAGAAAAATTGGGGGGCGGCTGCAGATAGTGAGGAGGATTGCCAGAGGACACAGCACGATATGGATAGGTCGGAGACTTGGGTGGAGAAATGGCAGATGGAGTTTAATCCAGAGAAATGCGAAGTGATGCATTTTGGGAGATCTAATGCAGGAGGGAAGTATACAGTAAAAGGCAGATCCCATAGTAGCATCAACGTACAGAGGGATCGAGGCATACTGGTCCACAGAGCCCTGACAGTGGCAACACAAGAGGATGATGTGGTCAAGAAGGCATATAGTATGCTTGCCTTCATCAATCGGGGTATAGAGTATAAAAATTGGGAAATCATGTTGTAGCTGTCTAGAATTTTAGTTAGGGCACGTTTGGAATATTGCATACAGTTTACCAGAAGGATGGAGGTTTTACAGAGGGTACAGAAACAGTTTACCAGGATGTTACCTGATTTGGAGGGTATTAACTACAAGGACAGTTTGGAGAAACTTGGTTTGTTGTCACTTGAATGTTGAAGGCTGAAGGGGTGAGCTGACAGAAGTTTACAAAAGGCTTGGATAGTGTGCCAAGCAGGCTAAGATAAAAGGTAGTGAGGAGGGACTTGGGGGAGGGGCCTTGGAAATGCGATAGGTGGAAGGAGGTTAAGGTGAGGGTGATAAGGTGAGGGTGATAAGGTGAGGGCGATAGGCCGGAGTGGGGGTGGGGGTGGAGAGGTCAGGAAGAAGATTGCAGGTTAAGAAGATGGTGCTGAGTTCGAGAGTTGGGACTGAGACAAGGTGGGGGGAGGGGAAATGAGGAAACTGGAGAAATCTGAGTTCATCCCTTGTGGTTGGAGGGTTCGTAGGCAGAAAATGAGGCACTCTTCCTCCAGCCGTCGTGTTGCTATGGTCTGGCGATGGAGGAGTCCAAGGACCTGCATGTCCTTGGTGGAGTGGGAGGGGGAGTTGAAGTGTTGAGCCACGGGGTGGTTGCCCAAAGCGCCTGTTCCTGTGCTGTACTGAACTGAATGGCCTTCAGTTGTTATGTTACAGAGAGCTCTGTTCTGAAATGTCCGTCAAAGAGGAACAAAGTTTGATACCTTGTCAGTGGTGAGCTGGAAGCCCGGTTTTAATAAATACACACTCTTGTCCACAGTCGCAACACAAACACAGGACCGTGGCTCCCCTTTCACTGCAACCCTGACAAGGTCACCAGGAACTGTCTTGTTGGCAGAAAGTGAGATCGATACCTAAACATTCAACAAAATAAAGGAAGATGTGAATCTTTCACATCGAGATACTCTCCAAGACCAACTGACTTCCCTTCCCAGTTGAAGCTACCCTTACCCTAACTTACACCAAATACAGTTTACCCAACTCCCTGTACGCTCACTGACTTAACGTGGCCCTGACATCAGCAATGCCTCAGTTTTGAAAATTCTCATCCTTACTCTTAAATTTCTTCATGGCCTTACACCTCCTATCTCTGACATCTTCTCCACCTCCACAACCCTCTGATCTCTGCACTTTCCAAATCCCAGTCGCTTACCATCACTGATTTGCGATAGTGTCTAATCAACCTGTTCAGAGATGTTATTGCATGCTTAAACCTTGAAGGGGGACTTGAACCTGGATCTCATGGCTCAGAGATGTGGACACTGCCCTGCACTAGAAGATTCCTCTCCCACTCCCTTCTATTCACTTGCCATGAACAGCTGTCAGCCTTCAGTTCCCTGAGCTTGGGAATCCCTTCCTTTAACTTCCTTGCCTCTCTTTTCTCCTTTTACACGCTCCTTAATATTGGCCTTTGATCAAGCTATTGGTCACCTGTCCTGATAGCTCATGAGGCTTAGTATCAGATTCTGTTTCATGAAGTTCCAGTCAAGCAGCTTGGGACAGGCTACAGGTAAAAATTGCTATCTGTATGCAAGTTGTTGTCCAGTAGTTGTTATGTACTCACCTTATTCTGATAGGTTGGTTGGATTGGGATTTGGATACTGTCAGTGATGCCCTCGCCATTCTCCCGGACATAATAGACAAGCAGCCGAGTGAGCGGCAACATGCTGTGTGTGACAGTGAACCGTAGGGACGTGCTGCATATATCCACCTCACTGGCTGAAGACTTGGACTGATCTGAGGAGAATGCAGCAATTTCAGCTCATTTCAACTCCCACATTTCCTGATGCTCTTCAAATATTGCAGAATCACACATCCCAGGATGAGGCCATTCACCATCATGCTTGTGTTAGCATTTTGAAGACCAATCCAATTAACCTGATGCCATGCCCTATTCCACACTTCTGGATGGTTTTCTCATGTTGCTAATTAAAAGAAAAACTACCAAACACTAGCCCCCCACCCCAACCACTAAAATTTACTCAATACATTTCCTAATCAGCCTGCCCACACATGTTATGACACACCTCTGGAGCAGGTGGGATTCGAACCCAGGAATTCTGGCCCAGAGGTAGGGGCATTACCACTTTGCCATAACCCCCTCTCATTAACGCCTTTTACTTAAGAGTCAAGCACATTGCAGTGGGTCTGGAGTCACATGTAGGCCAGACTAGGTAAGGGAGGCAGATTTCCTAGGACATCAGTGAACCTGATGGGGTTTTTTATTCACTTGTCAGAATACTGGCCTCTGGATTACCAGTCTGGTGAGGTGACAACTCCACCTCTATCTCATTATCTAGAAATATTTTAATCAAACTGTTCAGAGATTAGGATACACCTCTGGAATAGGTGGCACTTGAACACAGACTTCCTGGCTCAGAGGTAAGGACACTACAATGACACAAGAAGAGCCCCACTCATTTAATATGTCAAGGCCCTTTGGGATTTTGAAACGCTGCTGTAAATCTCTCCTTATCCTTCCTTGTTCAAGGGGGAACAATCCCATCCTATCCTCTATGATTCAGGAGGAGGTTAAACTTTCTGCCACATCTCACTAGCTTCTCCAGGCTATGTCAATGAGAACTCACCATTCCCCTTTCCTGAGGAGGTTAATAAAGGAACATCTGTAACTCCGGGTGACCTTAATCTGTGTATGGCTTGAGCAAATCAAATTAGCAACAATATCGTAGAGGAGAAATTCCTGGGGAGCACAGGGATAGATTTCTGGACCAGTTTGTTGAAGGACCAAGTAGAGAACAGGCCATCCTCAACTGTGTATTGTGCAATGAGAAAGGAATAGTTAGCAATCTCGTGCTGAGGCCCCTGAGGGAACAGTCACTATAACATGATAGAATTCCTTGGCTAAGAAAAGAGAAATAAATGATGAGGGTAAGCTTGCAGGGAATATAAAAACTGACTGTAAAAGTTTCTGTAAGTTTGTGAGAGGAAAAAGTTTGGTGAAGACACTTGTAGGTGCCTTACAGTCAGAAACAGGGGTATTTATAATGTCTGACTAACTCAATACATGTTTTAGTTCCCTGTTCAAAAAGGGCAACACAAATAACATACAGAAATGTGAGGGTACACAGGACCCAGAGGGAGTAACAGAAGGAAATCAGAATCAGTAGGAAAATGGTTTTGGAAAATTAGTGAGATTGAAGGCCAATAAATCCCTAGCCCTAATAATCTACATCCCAAAGTTCAAAGGAAGCAGCCCTAGATATAGTGGATGCATTGATGGTCATCTTCCAAGATTCTGGAACTTTCCTAAAGACTATAGGTTAACTAATCTAACTCATCTTTTAAAAAAAAGTACAGAGAATCAGCTTGATATCAGGAGTGGGAAAAACGTTAGAGTTCATTTTAGAAGATTAATAGCAGAGCACATGGAAGACAGTGGCAAGATCAGAAAGTTTGTACGGATTTACAAGGAGGAAATAATTCTTGACACATCTGCTGCAATTCTCAAAGGATGTAACTGGCAGAACTGATGTGCGGGACCCAATGGTTGTGGCTTATTGGACTTTCAGAAATTAAAGCACTGGGATTGGGGACAAAAATTACTGGCAAAACTCAATGGGTCTGATGGCATCTGTGGGAAGACAGCAGAGTTAATGCTTCAAGTCCAGTGACTTCACCAGAACTGTTTTGAGATGGACAGAGGACTGATTAAAAGCAGTAGGAATAAATTGATCTTTTCCAATTGGCAAAGTGCCAATTGTCAGTGCTTGGTCAGCAGCCATTTACAAAATATATTCAAGATTTAGATGAGGGAACAAAATGTGATACCCCCAAATCTGCAACGACACAAAACCGGGTGGGAGGGTGAGCTGTGAAGATGCAGAGTAATTTGGAGAAGCTGAGTGAGTAGGCAAATGCAGTATAATGTGGATAAATGAGAGGATCCACTTTGGGATCAAAACAGGAAAGCAAGCTTAACGGAGTGGCTGAATTGAGAGGGGGGAAAATGTGGAACGACACCTGGCTGCCCTTATACACCAGTCACTGAAGGTAAGCATTCAGGCATAGCAGGGGGTAAAGGCAGCGAATGGTAAGTTGGCTTTTATAGTGAAAGGATTTGAGTGCAGAAGCAGGAATGTCTCCCAGTTTTGATCTCCTTATCTGAGAAGGGTCCTCGATACAGAGGGAGTGCTGCAAAGGCTCACCAGACAAATTCCTGAGATGGTAAAACTGACGTATGAGGAAAGGCTGAATCAATTAAGATTACATTTGCTGGCTTTCAGAAAAATTAGGATTTTTCATAGGCTTCCCTCCCTATCAGGACCAGACACGGTAGATGCAGGAAGGACATTGCTGATGGCCAGGGAATTCAGAACAATGGTTACCGTCTAAGGTTAAGGAGTAAACCATTTAGGATTGAGATTAGGAGGAATTTCTTCACCCAGAGTGGAATTCTCTGTCACAGATGTGGTTGAGACCAAATTGTGATTTCAGTAAAAGAATTAGACACAGCACTTGGGGCTAAAGGGATGAAATGATTTGGGGGGTGAAGTGGGCAATAGGCTGTTGAGTTCTGGATAATCACCATCATCTTATTGAATGGTGCAGTAGGCTCAAGGGGGCCAAATGGCCTATTCCTGCTCCTGTTTTCTAAAGGCCATGAACAGCTGATTCATTAAACCGACAGCACAAGGCCACATAACAGAGAGCGTAATTATCCAATTGGGGGGTGTCCACGAAATTATAACATCTTCCACTGACCCAGGGTTCAACAACCAATGAAATGCAACTTCCAATTCCCCTCTACCTCTGTCCTGCTGCTTCTCTCGCTTTCTGTTTTCCTGCTATCTGCTCTTCTCTATCCCTTCCTCCCTTTAACTCACAGCTCTGTGCAGATTGTTTCTTCTTGTCGAAGGTGACTGTAGCTCTCTTGCTCCGTTGCTGAGTGACACTCGCTGGTTGCCTTCCTGTTTTCACAATGCTCCCCCGTGATGCAAACTCATAGTGCAATGTGAAGTCACAGGAGCAGGTGGATTTCAGGGGAATTTCAGCTTCCTCCCCGACCTGGAAACATGAAAGCACAACAAGACGAGTAAGTCTAAACTAACAAACTGGCCACTGCTATGGACCATCCAGGGAGGCGTTGTCACAGAGGACAGGAAGGGTCAAGTGTCCAGCTCCAGTCTGGGCTCTGCTTATTGGTCAGTCTGGAGCAGTGAGGGTCACTAATGGCCTCATCACACTGGGCTCGAGAAAGAAGAATCTGACCCATGGACGCCAGCCCAGATCAGAGTCCGGTTAATAACAGGCGAATTGCTCCAGGGAAGTGAGTCCAGTCAATTTTATTGACATGTGCACATGCAGTATTATTTCAGAGTTTATAGATAAAACACAAGTCAAGTGTAGTAAACAATGAGGAGGATATTAACAGACTTCAGATTAGGGAAACTGGCTGGCATGGCAGATGAAGTTTAGTGGGAATAATGAGGCAATATAAACTAAATTACACGGTTTTAGAAAAGGTCATTAGCAGGGCCACCTTGAGGGAAGACAGTGGTGTACAGGTCATGTCACTGGGCTAGTAACCCAGAGGTTCTGGGAACATGAATTCAAATCCCACCATGGTAAATGGTGAAATGTGAATTCAGTAAATAAATCTGGAAAATGAACTTAGTCTCAATAATGGTGATTGTAGATTAATTGTCTTCACAATAATTGGGCAATAAATGCTGACCAAGCCAACAGTGGCTCACATCCCATTTTTAAAAAATATTAACAATATAGATAAATCTCAAAAGTGGCAGAGCAAATTGAAAAGGCTGCTGCGTAAAAATATTGGAGAGTTGGGTTTATTACTAGAAGCATTGGGTCCAAAAGGCAGGAGGCCACATTAAGCAATGGTTTGCATTAACATTACAGGATTATATTAAATTGCAGGAACCCATCTTCAGGAAGGATGTCCAAAACCTGGAGATGATGCAGGTGGTTCCAGGCATGACCTGCATCAATTAATGTGGAGAAAATGAACAAGCTGGGATTGTTGTCCCTCTAACAGAGAAAGGCTGACAAGGAAACTCGATTGAGGTTGTTCAAAATCATGACAGGTTTTGATCGAGTAAATTAGGAGGAAATGTTTTCAGTGGCAGGAGGTTTGGGAAGCTGAGGGACACAGATTGAGGAGATGGGGAGATGGGAAGAACTGTTTTTAAGCAGCGAGGTGGTGTGATCTGGACATTGTGTATTGGATAAACGTTTCAAAAGATCCAGCACAGACACAATGGGCTAAATGGTCTCCTTGTGTGCCATGAAATTCTTTCATTAGAATCAGGACTGGGCTGTCTGTGGGTTTTAACCTGCATTCTTTCATTCCCATTTCTGATTAGCTGCAGTGACTGACTGACTGGTTCAGAAACTGCTCTCCCCTTAGGTTCCCAGCATGGAGCATTCTGGAAAAATGGAACTCCCGATTAAACTTGGAGTAACGTGAATTGCCAATCACACATGGATTAATTGCTCACCTGGAGAGGTGTGTCAGGCCCCTGCAGCTGAATATGGCACTTGCTCGGTGAGTACCAGCTGCTAATGGAGAGATAACTGGGAAGGTACTGGTCTCCAGCTGGTGTCCCATTAATAGCCGTCACCTTCGTCTGAGAAAAATGGAAAAATATATGATCATGGAGAGTGAATACATCTCAATAAATGAAGCAAGTTGAACGAGCAGTGAATCATTAAACATTTAAACATCATCTAGATCCCAGATTCCCGACACAATGCTATATTTGGTCAAATACTGGGCAGGAAGAAAAAGCATGGAACACACACATGTTGCTCCCAATATCAAACTGCACATCCCTGGACACTATGGGTAATTTCCCATGGCTAATCCACCTAACTTGAACATCTTTGGACTGTGGGAGGAAACCAGAGCACCCGGAGGAAACCCATACAGACACAGGGAGAATGCACAAACCGCATATAGACACCCAAGAGTGGAAGTGAACCCAGGTCCCTGGCACTGTGAGGCAGATATGCTAACCACTGAGCCACTGTACCACCCTAGAGTTTTGCAAGTGTGCGTCTGTACCCTACTGTACACAGACACAGACACACACACACACACGCAGGCACACACACACACACACACGTGTGAACAATTGCAGTAGCCTCACACTCTCCTCCCTGATCCAGCCTCTCCGACTCACAGCAACCTCTCCTACCTCAAGCCAGACGTACTGGGCAGCAGTCGGAATGGACGGGATCTCAAACTCTACCCGGCTGTTCTCTGACACCAGCTCACTCGTGTACACGTTATCCTTCGGAGTGAGCTCAGCTTTGATGCGCACAGTTATACCATTTGCAGGACTTCCGTCTGGATAGGTCACCTCCACCTGAGAAAACAAGACAAATACCTCAGCAAGCTCTCAGTGGTGAGCAACGGGAAACGACAAAACAGATTCCCAGGGTCAACGATCCTCAACCTAAAATAATCATGAAGTGCAAAGTCCTCAAGGATTTGATAAGGTGTTATCAAAGTGAACGCACAAGGAGACAGACAGATAGTTGAACGAGGTGACAGTGAATCTAGTGAGTGACTGAATTGACTGTGGGCCACATCGAATGGATTCCCTTTGTTACTGTGACAACCAATGAAGCAGCGTCAACAATGAAGCTCTACTTCAAACAAAAACAGAAAATGCTGGAGAAACCTCAACAGGTCTGGCAGCACCTGTGGAGAGAGGAAACACAGAGTTAATGTTTCAGGTCCAGTGACCCTCGTCAGAACTGATAGGAGCTGAGAAAAGGTGGTATTTATGCTGATGAGGGAAAGGAGTGAGCAAACAGGTAGTGACATAGCCTTGTTCGGTTCTGAAGATAAATCATATTGAACTGAAAGGTTAACCCTGTTTCTCTCTCTCCACTGATACTGCTAGGACCTGTTGAGTTTCTCCAGCAATTGCTGTCTTCCTGTTTCAGATCATCAGCATTCACAGTTCTTAGTTTTATTTTAATAAATGAGTTTGACCCAAATGTTGATGCATTTTCACCAAGAGTTGACTGTGCTTATGCATGTTATTGGTGAATGATAGGTGTGGCAATAGACTGTGATGCTCTGTGCAGTCAAATAGCTGATTGCTACTCTCACTGAGCTTGTACAAAGAATGACTATTTGAGTGAATTAATTCCACAGTGTCCAGGGTACGAAGGGTTAAAGCTTCCCCTGGATCCAGTGACCTGAGATCATTGGCTGGGTTTAGTCTCCACCAAATACTGAATGGACTGCTTACAAAACGCCAAACCTCTGACCAAACAATATCATCTTCCCAGAGTTAATGAATGGGTTAAATCTTTCAATTTTACTCAGGAGTTTTGCTCCCAATTTTATTTTATTCAGAGTGAAGCCAGGCAACTAATGTCAGCAGTAATGAGCAGTGACTGTAGGATCTGGACTTTGCCTCTGTGCTGATCCCACAATCAGTGCATGTGCCAGTAATCAGCAACAACCAGCAATACTCCATTCAGTCAGGGTCTGGCACAGCTCCTGGGGTGATCACTGTCCTGGGTCTAGGGTAGTGTCTGTGTGTCCCATAGCTGCCAGTTCACTTACACATCAGGCTCCAACACGCACCCCACAATAAACAGAACCCCACCTTACAGCACAGATGCGAGCGTTGGGGCTGGAGGAAAGTAAGGAATTATTTTTACTATTTTAGGCTGGCGGAGGGGCCAGTGTCAATCTACCACAACTTGGTGCATGTTAGAATGCAGGCAGCGAGAGGTTTAAAAATCCTTCAACTGACAGAGTCAGAACAGGTAAGCTCACCCAGAAAGTGGTGAAAACTGAAGTCTTGCGATTAAAAAGACACAGGCGAGGCTTTCAGCAACAGAAAACAATGAAGTTGGAACAGAGCTACACGGGTTTGTGGGGGTGGACTAACTCGAATCCGATTGGAGGGGATGCTTGCGGACATTAACACGATGTGAACAGTCTGGACCGACCTTGGACAGCGACCAGGGCAGAGAGATCGAGTCAGTGACAAGGCAGGGGATTTTTTTTTTAAATGGTCCCAGAAAAACATACTGCTTCAGTATTTCCCATATTTCATTGGGAAAAGTTTCTGCTCAGCCAGTAGCCAATGTCAGACAAGCAATCTGTTAGAGATACTGGAGGTGTTGAGAGAGCAGATAGTGAGGCTGGGTTGGGTGCTGTCAGGATACATGTGAAAACTGACAAAATATCAGTGAGAAGCACTATGTCAAAGAAAGATAGAAGGGGCCAAGGGTAAATCTATGAGCTCACCAGAGGTAACGGTGCAGGGGCAGGAAGAAAAGCTAGTGCTGGTTGCCTCCAGCTAAGAACAGAAGCAGCTGAGAGCAGCCCGACAAACAGGCTGAGTTATAGAGAGGTGCTGTTAGAGGAAGACAATATGGTCATTGTGCCAGAGAATGCCAGAGAGCAAGTCAGTCCCATAGGATGCTACTTGTCTCCATTCAGTGGAAATGGTGCATTGGGATTGACCCCATTCTCCCCCAGTGATGCTCACCTTGGCTTTATAGGGAAGACCCGGCTTGAACTGTTTGCGAGTGTCCTTTGAGTACTTGATATCGATGAGCTGCTTATGAACTGGGGTTGAGTCATCAAAGGTGGTCTGTTTACTGCCGTCCACAGTCACCACTGAGGCCCAAATGCTCACCGAACCTCGGAAATGATCCGGAACATCAACTGGCATCATCTCCTTCGCACAAATCAGAAAGGTGGATGACCCATCAACCTGCAGAGGTCAAAGGTTAAGAGGTGAGGTATTGTGGTAAGCTTTGTTCACAAATACTTCGAATACAAGCAGTAAGGACATTACACTAACTCTTTATAAAATCAGTGTTTAGACCTAAACTGCAGGATTGTGTCACATTCTGGGCACCTCACTTGGAGATGTGCAAACAGGATGTATTAGAGTGATACCAGGATTGAGGGGCTCAGTTACTGAATCTGGAGAAGTTACAGATTGTTCTCTATACAGGATGGCAATAGGAGTGTGTAACACACATACACAAGGGGGCTGGACAGAGAAAATCAGGAAAATACTGTTCCAAATGGTAGAGAGTTATGAAGCAGTGAGATAGATTTAGTGTAACAAGCAAAAAAGACAGAACTGGCAGGAGCAGTTGTTTTTCAAACAAACAGTCAGTAGTTGTGATCGGAACGTGTTTGCTGAAACAATGGTAGAAAAGGGAATTGGGGAAATCCTCAAATTTGAAGTAGCGCAGAGCAATGGAGCAAACACTGAGGAAATGGGACAAGTTCGCATAGATCCTCTTGTGATCCACAAGTCTGTGGTCAGTGATTCCCGATAAAATGACAGGGAGGTTTCAAGTATACTGCTAAAGACGTGTCCATGCTAACTTACTGGGTCATGGTATAACAGGACAGTAACATTACAAACCGTTTTCACAAACCCAGCACCAACCCAATAAGCACAGTCAGAGTCTACCGAAAGGAAGATGACATGCTGCTACAGGATGGGTTTAATCCTGAGGAGATTAACAGTGTAGAGGGAGCATCTTTCTGTATCTAATCCCATGCTGTTGCTCTGCTGGGAGTGTTTAATGGATACACCAAAGAGGGAGCTTTACCATTTATCTAACATCATGCTGCCCCGTGTGAAGGGTTTATTGAGGGACAGTGTAAAAGAGCTTTACACTGTACCAAAGCCCTTGCTGTTCCTGTTCTGGGAATGTTTGATGGGAACAGCATAGAGAGAATTTTACTTTCAGCGTAAAAGTGTAGAAGGAGCTTTACTCTGTATTTAGCGGATGTTGTTCATGCCCTGGAAGGTTTTGGAAAATCCTGAAATGAGAAGTGATTTATTCTTATCACGCAGACAATGACGGTTATTCCATAATAACCAAATTCAGGATCGTGTACCTCCATTGTCTTCACCACAGGGTGTCCCAGCTCATGGCGATAGTAACCCACTCCATTTACTGTCATGTTCACCGTGAGCCTCCCCAACACTGGTTTCCCAAACGTGTATCTGGTGGACACAGAGAGGACAGAGAGGGACACACAGGATTAGTTGCTGCTGCTGGGTCCAGTGAACTGTCCCGCCAAATATCATTAATGAAATATTCACATGAATTTTCAGATGGTCACCCATGACTATGAATTGTGGTGCATCCTTCCCCAAGGGACCCACTGATCACCTTATGTCCAATGTACATTTCCTTAAAGTTTTGAAGCTCCCACTACCCCCGTGGCCAGCCAAATTGTGTTTTTCAACCAACTGCAAGATAGAGAGGGATGTAAAAGAACTGGGGGAGTTGCATTACTGATTCAGGAGAATGTCACAGTTGCACTTGGAAGGCTCATCCAGTGAGGCCATCTAGGCAGAACTCAGGAATAAAGAAAGTGCAGTCACTATGATGGGGTTATAGTGTAGGCCTCCAAATAGCCAACGGGAGAGAGAGGAACAGTTACGTAAGCAGGTCATGGAAAGATGTAAATGCATCAGGGTGTTGTGGTGGGCGATTTAAACTTCCCCAATATTGACTAAGACTCTCTTAATGCCGGGGCTTTGATGGGGAAGAATTTGTAAGATACATCCAGGAGGGTTTCTTGAAACAATGTGTAGATAGTCTAACTGGGGAAGGGGCCATACGAGAACCGTGTATTGGGAATGAACCTGGCTAGGAAATCGTAGCTTCACTGGGGGAGCATTTTGGAAACAGTGATCATAATTCTGTCAGTTTTAAGATAGTCATGTATCAGGATAAGACTGGTCCTCAGCTGAAAATGCTAAACTGGGGAAGGCTAATTACAACAGGGTTAGGTAGGAATGGGAGAAATTAAATTGGGGGCAGCTGTTTGATGGTAAATCCAAATCTGATATGTGGGAGTCTTTTAAAGGCCGGATGTTAGAGACATGTTGCTAAGGATGGCAAGATTTGGGAACCCTGGATGACAAAAGATATTGAAAAGAAAAAGGAAGCATCCGTGAGGTTTAGGAAACAGAAATCAGACAAAGCCTTTGAGGAATATAAAGGAAGCAGGAAAGAACGTAAACAAGAAACTAGAAAGGCGAGGAGGAGGTCATAGAGTCATAGAGATGTACAGCATGGAGGCACACCATTCGGTCCAACCTGTCCATGCCGACCAGATATCCCAACCCAATCTAGTCCCACTTGCCAGCACCCGGCCCATATCCTCCCAAACCCTTCCCTATTCATATACCCATCTAAATGCCTCTTAAATGTTGCAATTGTACCAGCCTCCACCACTTCCTCTGGCACCTCATTCCATACACGTGCCACCCTCTGCGTGAAAAGGTTGCCCCTTAGGTCACTTTTATATCTTTCCCCTCTCACCCTAAACCTATGCCCTCTAGTTCTCAACTCCCCGACCCCAGGGGAAAGACTTTGCCTATTTACCCTAGCCATGCCCCTCAATTTTGTAAACCTCTATAAGGTCACCCCTCAGCCTCCGACGCTCCAGGGAAAACAGCCCCAGCCTGTTCAGCCTCTCCCTGTAGCTCAAATCCTCCAACCCTGGCAACATCCTTGTAAATCTTTTCTGAACCCTTTCAAGTTTCACAACATCTTTCCAATAGGAAGGAAACCAGAACTGCACACAATATTCCAACAGTGGCCTAACCAAAGTCCTGTACAGCCGCAACATGACCTCCCAACTCCTGTACTCAATACTCTGACCAATAAAAGAAAGCATACCAAATGCCTTCTTCACTATCCTATCTACCTGTGACTCCACTTTCAAGTAGCTATGAACCTGCATTCCAAGGTCTCTTTGTTCAGCAACACTCCCTAGGACCTTACCATTAAGTGTATAAGTCCTAGGAGAAAGTGAGGACTCAGATGCTGGAGATCAGAGCTTAAAAATGTGTTGCTGGAAAAGCGCAGCAGGTCAGGCAGCATCATAGGAACAGGAGAATCGACGTTTTGGGCATAAGCCCTTTTGCTTTCCCAAAATGCAGCACCTCGCATTTATCTGAATTAAACTCCATCTGCCACTTCTCAGCCCATTGGCCCATCTGATTAAGATCCTGTTGTAATCTGAAGTAACCCTCTTCGCTGTCCACTACACCTCCAATTTTGGTGTCATCTGCAAATTTACTAACTGTACCTCTTATGCTCACATGCAAATCATTGAAATAAATGACAAAAAGTAGAGGACCCAGCACCGATCCTTGTGGGACTCCACTGGTCACAGGCCTCCAGTCTGAAAAACAACCCTCCACCACCACCCTCTGCCTGCTACCTTTGAGCCAGTTCTATGTCCAAATGGCTAGTTCTCCCTGTATTCCATGAGATCTAACCTTGCTAATCAGTCTCTCATGGGGAACCTTGTCCAACACCTTACTGAAGTCCATATGGATCACATCTACTGCTCTGCTCTCATCAATCCTCTTTGTTGCTTCCTCAAAAAACTCAATCAAGTTTGTGAGACATGATTAAGGTAAGTCCCAAGGCATTTTACACTTCTATAAGGAGCAAGAGGGTAGCAAGGGAAAGGGTAGATCTACTCAAGAATAAAGGAGGGAGCCACAGGAAGTGGGTGAGGTCTTTAATGGATACATCACATTGCTATTCACCAAAAAGGACATGGATAATGGCACAACTGGGGAGGGGTATGTTGATCTTCTAGGGCACGTAGATATTAAGGAGGAAGTAGTAGGTGTCTTGAAAAGCATTAAGGTAGATAAGTTCCCAGTGCCTGATGAGATCTATTTGAGGATACGGGAGGAGCCAAAGGAAGAGATTACTGGGCCTTAACAGACATCTTTGTATCCTCTTTAGCCACAGGTGAGGTGCCAGAAGACTGGCAAATAGCCAATGTCATTCTTTTGTTTATGGGTAACCGGGATAATTCGGGAAATTATAGGCTAGTGAACTTTACATCAGTGATGGGGAAATTATTGGAGAAAATTCTCAGGGACACTGCTTACTCACATTTGGAGAAGAATGGTCTTTTAGGGATAGTCAGTATGGCTTTGTGCAGGAAGGTACTGTCTCACAAACTTGACCAAAATCTTTGAGGAAGCAGCAAAGACGATTGATGAAGTTAGGGCAGTGGATGTTGTCTACATTTGACAAGGTTGCTCACGGTAGGCTGGTCCAGAAGATCAAGTCACATGGGATGCATGGTGAGTTCATAAGTTGGATACAAAACTGCCTTGATCATAGAAGACAGACAGCGATGTGTTAGGCAACTTCATTTTCAGAAGGTACTTGATCAATATCACGTGCAAGGCTATTTAGTAAGTTGAGCCCATGGTGTTGAGGTTTATCAGCATGGGCTAGAGGGTTGACTAATGGAGTGTCACAGGGATCAGGGTCACAATTATTTCCAATATTTATTAATGACTTGGATGAGGAAAATGAATGTATTGTCAGTAAGTTTGCAGGTGGAGAGGCGAGTGGGGAGGATGACATAAAACATCTGCAGAGGGACATCAATACGTTGAGTGAGTGGACAACAACTTGACAGATAGAATAGAATGTGAGAAACTGTGAGATAATGCACTTTGTCAGGAAGAATAAAAGAGCTGAATATTATTTAAATGGAGAAAGACTGCAGGAAGCTGAAGCACGGAGGGATTTGGGAGGATTTGTGCATGAATCCACAGGTAGATCAGCTGGTAACAGGGACAGCAAATGGAATGTTAGCCTTTATTTTTAAGGGAATACAGTATGAATGTATTTTGCTAAAATCATACCACAGTTGGAATAATGTGAATACATTTTAGTCCCTTATTGAAGTAGCGATTTTATAGAACCATAGAATCCCTACAGTGTGGGAGCAGGCCATTCAGCCCATCGAATACACATCAACCCTCTGAAGACTATCCCAGCCAGACCCAGCCCATCACTGTACTCCTGCATTTCCCATGGTAAATCCACTTAGCCTGCACATCTTTGGACTCATTAGTAATGAGAAAAATGAAATTGTGGTCACAGAGCACCTTCCTAGGTAAAGGTTCCTAACACTCAATACATTAACTTCTAGTCTGGTAGAATAAGCATTTGTAAGATAGAGGGGCACAATTAGACCATTCAGCCCATTACGTTTGCTAAAGTTCAATCACAGCTGGTGTTTCTCAACTCCAATCTCCTGCCTTCTCCCCATAATTCTCAATCCCCTTACTAATCAAAAATGGTAGGCTGATGGAGAAAGTGAAGTCGCATGGGGTCCAGGGTGTACGAGCTAGATGGATAGAGAACTGGCTGGGCAACAGGAGACAGAGAGTAGGAGTGGAAGGGAGTTTCTCCAAATGGAGAGCTGTGAGCAGTGGTGTCCCACAGGGATCTGTGCTGGGACCACTGTTGTTTGTGATAAGCATCAATGATCTGGAGGAAGGTATTGGTGGAGTGATTAGCAACACTAAGATTGGTGGAGTAGCAGACAGTGAAGGGGACTGTCAGAGAATGCAGCAGAATATAGATAGACTGGAGAACTGGGCGGAGAAATGGCAGATGGAGTTCAATCCAGGCAAATGCAAGTGTTACATTTTGAAAGATCCAATTCAAGAGCGAACTATACAGTCAATGGAAAAGCCCTGGGAAAAACTGATGTACAGAGAGATCTGGGTATTCGGGTCCATTGTTCCCTGAAGGTAGCAACGCAGGTCAATAGAGTGGACAAGAAGGCATACAGCATGCTTTCCTTCATCGGACGGGGTATTGAGAACAAGCGGCGGCAGGACATGTTACAGTTGTATGGGACTTTGGTTCGGCCACATTTGGACTACTGCGTACAGTTCTGGTCGCCACATTACCACAAGGGTGTGGATGCTTTGGAGAGGAGGTTCACCAGGATGTTGCCTGGTATGGAGGGTGCTAGCTATGAAGAGAGGTTGAGTAGATTAGGATTGTTTTCATTGGAAAGATGGAGGTTGAGGGGGGACCTGATTGAGGTCTACAAAATCATGAGAGGTATAGACAGGGTGGATAGCAAGAAGTTTTTTCCCCAAAGTGGGGAAGCTCAATTACTAGGGGGTCACGAGTTCAAAGTGAGAGGGGAAAAGTTTTCGGGACATCTGCGTGGTAAGTTCTTTATGCAGAGGGTGGTGGGTGCCTGGAACACATTGCCAGCGGAGGTGGTAGAGGGGGCCATGGTAGCTTCATGTAAGATATATCCAGACAGCTACATGAATGGGCTGGGAGCAGAGGGATACAGATCCTTGAAAAACAGGTGACAGGTTTAGTTCGAGGATCTGGATTGGCGCAGACTTGGAGGGCCAAAGGGCCTGTTCTTGTGCTGTAAATTTCCTTTGTTATTTGTTCTAATCTTTCTCTGTCTTAAATACACACAATGTCTTGGCCTCCATAGCACTCTAGAGCAATGAGTTCCATATAGTCCCCAACCTCTGGCTGAAGAAATTCCTCCTCATCTCAGTTCAAAAGAGCCGGCCCTTCACTCTCAGGCTGTGCCCTCGGGTCCTAGTCACTCCTTCTGGTGGAAACACCTTCTCCACGTCCACTCTACCCAGCCTCTCAGTATCCAGTAAGTTGCAATCAGATCCCATCCTTCTCAACTCAAGAGTGCAAACCCAGAATTTTCAACCATTCCTCATATTGCACTGGAGAAAGTCCAGAGGAAGTTCACAAAGCTGATTATTTGTGGAAGGACTGACATATTTGAGGAATTTGGGGGGGCTTCCAACTCTGGCAGATCTGGAGACTGTACTCATTCGAGTTTAGAAGAATGAGAGGTGACCTTATTGAAACACACAAGGTTTTTAGAAGGGGGCTTGGCAGGGTAAATATGGAAGGGTTGTTTCCCCTTGTGGCAGAGTCTAGGACCAGAGGGCAGCATCTCAGAAGATGCAGTTACCCAGTAACGACTGGCAAAAGGAGGAATTTCTACTTATGGATGGTGAATCGTTGGAATTCTTCACCCCAAAGGGCTGCTGAACGAGGTCATTAACTACATTCAGACTGAGATAGACAGATTATGGAGCAGAGGCAAGAAAGTGGAGTTATGGATTGCCAGATTAGCCACAATCTCACTAAATGATGGAGGAGAGTTGACGGGCTGAATGGTCTATTTCTGGTCCAGTGTTGTATGCCCTTTTAGATTGCTTCTGACCATGGTGTGCGCGAGTGTGTCTATGAGGGGTGGGTCTCTCTCTGTGGAGGGTGTGGAGTCTCTATGTTGGGGTGTGTGTCTGTATGTGGGGGGGTGTCTGTACGTGGGGCCGCATCT
>NC_057740.1:41720934-41724089 GCF_004010195.1 Chiloscyllium plagiosum
GTGTGTGTGTGGGGATGTCTGTCTGTGGGGGGGTTGTCTGTATGTGGGGAGGGTGTCTCTACGTGGGGGGTGGGGGGTATCTGTACAAGGGGATAAACCTTAAATCAGAGCTAGGCCATCCTAAGGTGAGATCAGGAAAAACATTTCCCACAGAGAGGATTGGAAATGTAAGCGCCTTTCCCTGCAGTTGCCCAAGAGCTGTGAAAGCCGGGGGGGGCACCTTAACACAAGATGGGTCTATCTTCGTCAGGTACAGGTACTGGAGCAAGGATTTTGCAGGTGGGCAGATGCAGTTAAGATAGAACATTACAGGGCAGTACAGGCCCTTTGGCCCTCGATGTTGTGCCAACCTTTTATCCTACATAGTTGAGAGAGAGAGAGAGAGAGACAGCAAGCAAAAGAGAGCACCAGAAAGAGTGCACAAGAGAACAACAGAGCGAGCAAGAGAGAGTAACAGTGCAAGAGAGCGAGATCAACATGCACATGAGATCAACAAAGTGAGCGTGCGAGACAGTGACAGAATAAACGTGCGAGAGACAGAATAACCGGGCAACAGAAGGAGCAAGAGTGACAGAGGTCTTAGATTAGATTAAATTACCTGTATGGAAACAGGCCATTTGGCCCAACAAGTCCACACTGACTCTCCAAACTGTAACCTATCCAGATCCATTCCCCTACACTATATTTAAGCCTGACTAATGCGCCTAACCTACACATCCCTGAACATTAAGGGCAATTCAGCATGACCAATTCACCTAATCTGCACATCTTTAGATTGTGGGAGGAAACCCATGCAGACACAGGGAGAATGTGCAAACACCACACAGTCACCCGAGGCTGGAATCGAACCCGGGTCCCTGGCGCTGTGAGGCAACAGTGCTAACCACTGAGCCACTGTGCTGCCTGTAAGCCTCCAGGATGTGAAACTGAACCCAGCCCACACCCCAAAACCCTTGTGGACCTAGAGACTGTCTGGAAAATCCCGTTAAGTTTCTAATCACTGTCCATGGAAGGCCATTAATGAGTTTAATTGGCCCTCTCACATTGTGCCTGGAGCTGGGAACTGGCCCCCAGCCAATGTAAATGTCCACTGTATCTCACATCCCTCTCTGCCACCCCTCCCCAGCCTCAAATACCCAAGGGCTTTTACAAACTACACAGCTCACCTGGCACGGACACGTCCTTCCTCACAGCTGTTCAGATCTCGGATGTACCTGGGCGGATCAATGACCAGTTCAAACTTTGGTAAAACTACAAACAGAAATAACAAGTCAACGCTGAGCTCAAAGGGAAATGGTTTTACACTAAGCATCCACTCTCCAAGGGAATATCTCCCTAATTTACACCAGAGTATTACTCACTCAATATCATGCAGCACAGGAGCAAACCCCAGGTTTCCCAGGGCCCTGCAAAATTCTTCTTTGCAAGTGCTGCCCCAATTCCCAATTGAATATTTCAACAAAATCTGCTTCTACCACTCTCTCAGGCAGCACCTTTCAGATTAATGGGCTTCAAGTGATTCCTCAAGCTGCCTGATGTTTACCAATCATCTTCAATCTGTCCCCTCTGGATACTGACCCTCACTACCATTCCAGTAAATCTCAATCTGATTTCACCATCTCGCCTGCACGTCCTACAGACAGTGAGTGATTGTTGTTTAACATCCTAATGGCCAGCACTTGGCTCTGCTTAGGTTCTCTGGTTAGATTAGCTGCCATTAACCCACACTGTAATACCGACCTGTGGAGCTTCTTAGTGTTTGATATGGACAGTGTAAAGAGTGCATGACTTTCCATTTAAAAGAGTAGAGAGAGTTTTACTCTGTATGTAACCCTATGTGCTTTCCCTGTCCTGGGAGTGTTTGATGTTGATGTTCAGTCCTATTACAAACTGGAACTGGAAAAACTGGGGTCTTTGTTTATCTCATCGAAGAAAAGGAAACTGACAGTGAAGCAAAGTTTAACCAATATTGCAGTAACCAGAGAATTGGTTTCTGTGTTTCTCTCTGGTGTTGCTCGGGTCCTGTCCTTGGCCCCTGCTATTTCTCCCCTACATCATCCAAAGGCAAAGCGTTGATTTTCACATGTGCACTGTGGACACCCAGCTCTCTCTCACCACCATCCCCTCCATTCCTCCACCATCTCTAAATGATCAGAACAGGATCCAACGCCCAGTTAGGGATAGGCAGAGATTTCTTCCAGTTACAAACAGTAAAGACTTATAGCCATTGCCTGTAGCGTTCCCCTATAACCTCCATGCCCCAGCTACAAACACCAACACCCTTCCCGTGTACTGTCTGAGGCTGAAACATTCTCCTTACAAACACATGTCACTACAGCTTCTTTCTCACTCTGTAACATTGCCCATTTCTGTTATCTCAGCTCAGCTGTGGCTCATAACCCTACCCTCACCCTCGTCACATCAACACTTCATTATTCCAAACCTTTGGGGTCACCTGACCACCCTTTGAGAAACTGAAGAGTGTCCAAAACTCATGCCCTAACCCAACACCATGTCCCACACTCAAGCCCCTCTGTGTTCATTGGCCTCTGCTGGGTTCCCAGTTATTTTAAATTTTTCATTCTTGTTTCCAATTGTATCTAATCCCCATGTCCCTATCTCTGTAATTTCCACCACCCATCAATCCTCAGAAATCTCTGTCCTCCTTTAATTCCGGCCCTTTGATCCCCTGATTTTAACCACTCTCCAACTACAGCCATGCCTTAAACAGCCTAGGTCCCAAGCTTTGGAATTTGTCCTAAAACCTCACTGCCTGCCTCTCTTTTTAACACTTACCCATTTCACCAAACTGTTTGGTCAATGACCTTAAATCTCCTCATCTGATTGTCTAATGTAGAGATGTGAGACATTGCAAGTGTGGACAGATTGCAGAGATTTGAAGGGGACAAGGTCATGGAAGGATTTGAAAACAAAAAGGAGAATCTTTAACATATCAAACTGTGCCCAAATGGGAGCCAGTCCCAGTGCTTCAAGGGTGTTGGGAATTTGATCAAGAGTTTGGGAATAAGTTCAAGTCAGATGGTAATTGAAGAGAATACAGGAAGAGGTTGTTAAATGGAATGGAGGTTGGGTTTATATAATGAGGCCCTCAGCCGAGAGTCTGGTATCTCTCGTTTGCAATGGCATAAGGTCAG
>NC_057740.1:41724589-41746542 GCF_004010195.1 Chiloscyllium plagiosum
TCTCTGCAGAGTTCTCCTTCTCTCTCTCTCTCTCTGCAGAGCTCTCCTTCTCGCTCTCTCTCACTGCAGAGCTCTCGTTCTTTCTCTCTGCAGAGCTCTCCTTCTCTCTCTCTGCAGAGCTCTTCTTCTCTCTCTCTCTGCAGAGCTCTCATTCTCTCTCTCTGCAGAGTTTTCGTCTCTCTCTGCAGAGCTCTCCTTCTCTCTCCCTCTCTCTCTGCAGAGCTCTCCTTCTCTTTCTGCGCAGAGTCCTCCTTGTCTCACTCTCCGCAGAGCTCTCCTCTCTCTCTCTTTCTCTCTCTCTGCAGCGTTCTCTCTCTCTCTGCAGAGTTCTCCTTCTCTCTCTGTGCAGGTCTCCTTCTCTTGCTCTCTCACTCTCTCTGTGTAGTTCTCCTTTTCCCTCCCTCTCTCTCTTTGCGGAGGTCTCCTTCTCTTGCTCTCTCTCTCATGTTTGGTATGTTTTCCTTTATTGGTCAGAGTATTGAGTACAGGAGTTGGGAGGTCATGTTGCGGCTGTACAGGACATTGGTTAGGCCACTGTTGGAATATTGCATGCAATTCTGGTCTCCTTCCTATTGGAAAGATGTTGTGAAACTTGAAAGGGTTCAGAAAAGGATGTTGCCAGGGTTGGAGGATTTGAGCTATAGGGAGAGGTTGAACAGGCTGAGCTGTTTTCCCTGGAGCGTCGGAGGCTGAGGGGTGACCTTTTCGAGGTTTATAAAATCATGAAGGGCATGGATAGGATAAATAGACAAAATCTTTACCCTGGGGCCGGGGAGCCCAGAACTAGAGGGCATAGGTTTAGGGTGAGAGGGGAAAGATATAAAAGAGACCTAAGGGGCAACTTTTTCACGCAGAGGGTGTCACATGTGTGGAATGAGCTGCCAAAGGAAGTGGTGGAGGCTGGTACAATTGCGACATTTAAGAGGCATTTGGATGGATATATGAATAGGAAGGGTTTGGAGGGATATGGGCCAGGTGCTGGCAGGTGGGACTAGATTGGGTTGGGATATCTGGTTGGCATGGACGGGTTGGACCGAAGGGTCAGTTTCTGTGCTGTACATCTCTACGACTCTATGAATTTCTCTCTGCGGAGTTCTCCTTCTTTCCCTCTCTCTCTATCTGCAGAGTTCTCCTTCTCTCGCTCTCTCTCAGCAGAGATCTCCTCTCGTTCTCTCTTTCTCGCTTTCATGCAGAGTTCTCCTCTCTTTCTCTCTGCAGAATTCTCCTTCTCTGTCTCTCTCTGTGGAGTTCTTCTCTCTCTCTCTCTCTCTGCAGAGTTCTCCTCTTGCTCTCTCTCTCTGTAGAGTTCTTCTCTCTCTCTCTCTCTGCGTGGAGTTCTCCCTCTGAACTCTTTCCCATAGTTCTTCCTGTCCTGTCAAATCTTTTATCTCAAGTTCTTCTATCCCACCCTGAGACTCTCTCCACCACCCGGTCCCTCACACTCTCTTCCCTGTCATTGCCCATACTCTCTCCCACTTGATGTCCCGCAGTCTTCCCCCACTTCCCCCAGAGATCTGCTCCACACACGCCTCCTCCCATTCCTTCTCACTCCACCACCAACTTAGATTTCTGTAGCACATTTAAGATAATGAGAAGCATAAAGTGCTTCACAAGGTCAGAATCAAAATTCATGTCACACTGAGCCACAAAGGGAGATATTACGGACAGATGACCAAAGGCGCACTCAAACAGGGGGGTGTTAAGAATCATCTTGCGAGAGGCAAGAGATGGAGAGGTTTGGGGAGAGACTCAGAACTTAGGGCTTCATGATTGTTCTATTGCCTTCTCCCTGAGGTGTTTTCCCAGCTTCACCTTGTATTGACGCTATTCATCCCAACCACTCCATGGACAGCAGGATCCAATCCGATGGGCCGAATGGCCTACTTCTGCTCCTCACTCTCATGACCTTTTGAACGAGCTTCACGTTCTCCACCACTCTCTGGGCAAAGAAGATTATCCTGAGTACCCCTGCACTTATTAAGAACTGCCCTGTGTTCTGGCCTTTGGTTAGACACCTCCAGAAGTCAAAACCTTTCATTTTAAGGACCTCGATCTAGTCATTCCACAATTTCCTCTCTTCCAGAGAATGCAGCCCCAGTCTGTTCGGTCTTTCCTGATATTTATAACCTCTCAGGTTTGCTATTTGTAAATCTTTGCTGCGATACTTCAGTGTGCTTATTATAATGTGGCGAGAGAGTGTGGTCTGACGATGGTCTGTGTAGTGATTGAAACCAGGGCAGATGGATCTCATTGACTAGGAGATCCCTGATTGGGGCTGTTAACGTCAGCCAATCAGGGAGCCCTGGCTGATAGATATACAGAGTCACCTCGATTATCCGGCATTCGATTATCCGAATATCGGATTATTCGGCAAGATTGCAAGGTCCCAATGCTCGGCTAAACAAGGTTATCCGACATTCGATTGTCTGGAATTCAATTAACCGAGCTAAATACTCCCCACCCGCATCCTTCGGATTATCGAGGTTCCTCTGTAACAGGGGTCTCTGGGAGACTCCTCACTCTCGGGACTAGCTCGGAGCTGGCTGGTCAGATCTGTGTATTGTACACGTGTAACTGAAGGGTGACTTGGTGGCAAGCCTTCAGTCTTATACAAGTTTAACATGACTTCTCCACGTTTGAATTCTTTCCCTGAAGAAATCATTCCCACCATTGGCTTGGCTCTTTCAGTGATTTGTGATTCTGAAATCCCTGGTCTCTCTGCCCCTTTCCACTCCACAGTTCTCAAGGAGATTATGGCTCTGATTCCTCCTTCAAAGTGCACTATTGCTCAGTTCCCCAGACTAATATCTATTTGCTAACGGCACATTCATTCTGCGAGTTATTCATTTGTTATTTTCTTTACAAGTTGTTTAATTCTTTGTCACAATCCTCCACTGGATTAACTGTAGCCTATATCTTGGTTTTGATGTTTCTGCCCCTAATTTCCATATTATTGCATTACACTATAACATGTTTCTGTAAATGATGAATCCAGAGACCCCTGTGAAACACAATGTCCCACCTTCTGTCTAATCCCTGGGTATCACTCTTAAACTCCCAAGGTCTCAAACTGTGGATCTCCCACACTGCTCAGTTCTCCCCTTGCCTTGAATTTAACATGAACAGAGGAAGAATGTAGTAGAACAGAGTCTCTAGGATGGGGGCTTTGGGAGATGAGTTTGTGATGGGGACAGATGCTGGATCTGCTGACCTGGGATGCCTTGCTCGATTTTCAAATCCTCTCAGTGCAAAGAGGGAATGCGAATTCTCCCCCATTGTAATCTCACCCCCTCGTATTCATAGAGACTGAATAAATGCACGCACCACATGCTCCCAGAAGAATCCCTCTCACCAAATGCACTGTACGATCCATCCTCCCTCTTGTATGTCAGCTGGCGTTGATATCCTGCAGGTCAGAAAATTCAGAGGAAAATCTGTCCAGAGTTTCACTTTCAATCATCTCCAACTTTCACTTGGAACGATAAACAAAACTAAAGAACAACAGAAAGGATATTCACTGGAATATTTCAGAAGGCAAGCGGTTTGAGTTTCATAGAAAGATTGGAACAGCTGGGAATATTCTCCTTGGATCAGAGAGAAATTAAGGATTAATTAACAGAGGTGCGAAAATTATAAATGGAGCAAATGGAGTCAGGAGAAATTGTTTCCAGGGACAGAGCAAGGGAAGGGGCCAGAATTAGGGAAAATGACAAAAGACACCGAGGTGCAGAGGAGGAGATAATGTTTATGACGAGGAACTGTGAAGTGGGAGGTACTGCCTGAAAGGGCAGGGGAAGCGGTTTCAAGATGAACTTTTCATATGGGATTTGGAGAAACATTGGACGATAACATATTTATATCAGGCTTGGAGGGAGGGGGTTGCAGACTTATTGAGTGGCACTTTCATAGAGCCAGCATAAGCATGATGGGGATAATGCCTGTTCCTGTCCAGCCACAATAAGTGAGTGACCAGAATCAAGTTAACACTGAGACCAGCTTCACTGAAGCAAACGGTGTTTTCTAGTCCCAGGGTTTCAGTTGGGCTGTTCTGCAGTCAGGAGTTAGCTCTCCTTCTGTCCTGGGATGGAGGGTGTATTTATAAAGTGAGAGGACAGAGATTGACAAAAAGACATGAGGGGTATTTTTTACACAGAGTGGTTCATATGTGCACTGAAACCTCCAGAGAAAGTGGTGGATATGGGGTACAGTTACAATATTTAAAAGGCATTTGGATAAATGCATGAATCAGAAATGTTTGGAGGGATATGGGCCAAGTGCAGGCAAATGGGACTAGTTTAGTTTGGGAACATGGTCAGCATGGACTGGTTAGACAGAAGAGTCCGTTCCTGTGCTGTATGACTCAATAACTGTGATGATCTGTGTTAATTCAACACCATCCAAACAGCCTCTGAAACAAGAGTTTGAAAATATCCTAAATCTCACCACTGCAACCTGAGAACTCAAAGTCCGTTTTGGAAACTTGGAACTAAAAAGCTGGTCTCAGATCATCATTAACAATCTCATCAGGTTTATCAGCATCTTTATCGGAAAGGGAGTCTGCCACATCTACTTAGACTTCAGTCCCAGACCAGTGTAGCTAACTCTTAAATGCCCTCTGACCTGGTCGAGCAAGACCCACAATTGTATCAAACCTATGAGGCAGGTATCTGTAGCAGTCATCCTTGGTTAATTTGGATGGATAACCAATATCGGAACAAAAGGGAACAGATTTACATTTCCCACAGTCTCCTAGTGGTACAGGGTGGAAATGAACATAGCTGTAAACCTGTGTACCTCTGCCATGGGAGAGCAGCTAATGGCTGGCCATTCCATCTCAGGGTCAGTGGGCTCCACATCCCCCCTGCCCCCTCTCCCTTGGTGGGTCCGATGACCATGATTTCTGAGATGTTGTCACTGCAGGGACTCACCTTGCAGCAGGTAATCCGTAGCCTCACTCTCCACCTCTGGGAACAGCTGCTTTGTCTTCTGCAAGTATTTTAGCACAAAGACATTCGGAGCAAAGTGGATCATGTTCTGCTCCCCACACCCGAAGGGGAGGCGGAGCAAGGTGTCCAGATTATTCAGTGTTGGACCCATCACATCACCTAAAAAACATAGCAAGATACACCATAGTCAGACACACACAATTACATACATGTACTGGCACACAGGGACACAGACACGCATACACAGAGGGACGCATACACAGAGGGACATGTGCACAGAGGGACACAGGCACGCGTGCACAGAGGAACACAGGCATGTGTACACAGAGGGACGCGTACACACAGGGATGCGTACACACAGGGACGCGTACACGCATACACAGAGGGGCGCGTACACAGAGGGACATGTACACACAGGGACACAGACACGCATACACAGAGAGACATGTACACAGAGGGACACAGAGACATGTACACAGAGGGACACAGACACTTGTACACGCAGGGACACAGACACTTGTACACACAGGGACAGACCAACGTGAACATACACAGAGACAAACCATTCATTTTCTATGGGTGTCACAGGGCAATGATCAAAAACAAGGGTCCAGTCTGATTTCCCTCATTCCTCTTTAGATGAGGGTATTTGCAGTTTTCCCACCTGCCTCCTGGATGGAGGGATGAAAGCCAAACTGTGAGTATGGATCCATCAGCAGCACTTAGAGCCATTAGCATGTAGATGCAACACACTCCATGAGCCTTTCAGACCCTACAGTCCGGACCATGGGGTTTGAAGGGGCACGGGCAGGAGGCACACATTCTCATTTCCTGAAAACATGGAGACTGTGGACCCATTATAAGCCCAGCCTCCATCTCCCTGACCAGGAGCCTGGAATGTTAGCCAGGATCTCCTCCTCTTCATCCATGGACACAGTGTGGGCTCAGGATAGGTCACAGTTATGGCACCTGCAGTAATGGAGGTATCTGCAAACAATCCCTGCCCCCTCAAAAGGAATCAGACTGTCCAGATCAACCACAGGGAGAGTCAGCACCTTCAGGAGAGAGAAGGGGAGACCCTGTACTCCAGGGAGAGTCAGCACCTTCAGGAGAGAGAAGGGGAGACCCTGTACTCCAGGGAGAGTCAGCCCCTTCAGGAGAGAGAAGGGGAGACTCTGTACCCCAGGGAGAGTCAGCCCCTTCAGGAGAGAGAGGGGGAGACCCTGTACCCCAGGGAGAGTCAGCACCTTCAGGAGAGAGAGGGGGAGACCCTGTACCCCAGGGAGAGTCAGCCCCTTTAAGAGAGAGAGGGGGAGACCATGTACTCCAGGGAGAGTCAGCACCTTCAGGAGAGAGAGGGGGAGACCCTGTACTCCAGGGAGAGTCAGCCCCTTCAGGAGAGAGAGGGGGAGACCCTGTACCCCAGGGAGAGTCAGCCCCTTCAGGAAAGAGAGGGGGAGACCCTGTACCCCAATGAGGGGCAGCACCTTCAGGACAGGAGGGGGACCTCGTAGCCATAATCTTGGGAGAGGCTCCAAAGGGGTGAGAGGAGGTTGGAGTGTGGGGCTCGATTTAAGGTAAAGGCTGCATGTGAGAGTGGGGAACAGCAAGCTGCACAAGACAGAGAACGGATTTGAATTTGTCAAAGTAGAATACAGAGGACCCTCGATTATCTGAAGGTCACAGGCGGGGAGTATTTCGTTCGGTTAATCAAATTCCGGATTATCGAATGCCGGATAACAGTTAGCCAAGCATCGGGATCTTGTGATCTTGTTCGAGTGATTAAAATCTTCTAAGCAATTAAATCAAAGATGCTGTGGGTGCTGGAAATCTGAAACAAACAGAAAATGCTGGAGAAATTCAGTAGGGTGGCAGCATCTGTGAAGATAGAGAGAGAGTGAGAGAGAGTTCCAAATAAGATCATATTCGATTTGAAACATTAACTCTGCTTTTCTCTGTCTCTCCAGGCCCTGAATTTCTCCAACACCTCATATTTATTGTTTGCGCATGAATGCGCATTAACGCTGCCTATGTTCAGGAGTCACTGTATAGGGAGAAATGCAATGATAATAGCATGTAGTATATGATAGACATATAAAGAACATTATGCCAATTGTTGAATTTACTTCTGAAATTGAGATGCAGTAAAACAGTAGCAACTACTTGGTTAATCTTCCAGATTTGCAAATATGTGATATAAATGCATTTGCAGTGACCCGACCAGTTGTCAAAGAGGTGTTCCTTGTGATGGCTTTTAATGTGTTGATGTCTCTTAGTTAGTTTAAAACTGAATCTTTTGTTGCTAACTTATGCTGTTATTTTGTACCAGGTTAAGTAATGTGGTGTTGAGGAAATCAATACTTCCCTTGCATGTTGTGATCTTAAATTTAGTGAAGGGGATGAAAATTGAAGATAATAAAGAATTCTGCTCTGTGTGAGCCCAACTATCCCACATGACTGGACAGATACAGAATTCTTTTTTGAAAGATTACTTACAGTGTGGAAACAGGCCCTTCGGCCCAACAAGTCCACACTGACTCACCGAAGCGTAACCCACCCAGATCCATTCCCCTACATTTACCCCTTCACCTAACCCGACAGGCAATTTAGCATGGCCAATTTGCCTAACCTGCACATTTTTGGATTATTGTAACTATGCAACAAATTAGTGAGAATAAAAATCCAGCTCCTGAAAATCCAACAGTAGCCCCCAAGAATTAGAAAGCAGCCTTCAAGGAAAGCCCTTGAAAAGGTAGAAAGCTACTTGGTGCCTGGAGTAACCTGCTGAGGTACACACCAAAGCCTGGACCAGCTACTGTGAAGGCTATATTAGAGAAAAGTCACTGTTTAAGGTCCCCACCTGCTGGAGTATTTGGGGGAGTTGGAAACAGTGTCAAAGCTTTGGGGTGTACCTTTATCATGTATACTGCAAGTATCATATAATTGCAACTGTACTGAGAGTCATGTGTTGTTTGGAAAATCATTACCTGTATTGAACGTTTGATAACATCCAATTGAAATGACAATGGAATGCAAGTTTACAGATTTTGTAGAAATAAAGTTATCTTTTGGAAAAATGGGTAAACAGGGCCAGGCAGTCATCACCCATCTTGTTGTGACCACTCGCTCAGGCACTGACCCCGTGTCAATGGGAACCAGGGACCTCAGAGCCTACATCAACAAGACAGCTGTAATAGCACACACTAACCCCCAAACCTGCCTAGCTTCATTATTAATTGTCCTTCAGTAAATGTCAGTGCAGTTTATTTTGTGACCTGTACTAAGTCCCATTTGACAAGTGCCCAAAGACCAAGGTGAGTGTAGCCTGCGCTGTGTTCCTGTACCTATCATGGACGCAGTCGCTCTCTCAGACCCAGGGACGACATTGTGAGGCACTCCAAGAGTGAAGGCTTCGTTGTGGTTTTCATCCGATTCCTCTTTCCTCCAGATTTTGAATTCTCCCACTGAGCCCCATCCAGTTGAAAAGCCGATGTAATTGATCTCGAGGAGTCTAGTGACCGCCCACTCCACAATCAGGGACTGGTTTGATGGTTTTAAACCGTGCCCCACCTGGGAATGACACACAAGGAGGAGAGATACCTTCAGACACATGAGGAGGAGAGATACCTTCAGACACACGAGGAGGAGAAATACCTTCAGACACACAAGGAGAGATACCTTCAGACACACAAGGAGGAGAGATACCTTCAGACACACGAGGAGGAGAGATACCTTCAGACACATGAGGAGGAGAGGTACCTTTAGACACACAAGGAGGAGAGATACCTTCAGACACACGAGAAGGAGAGATACCTTCAGACACATGAGGAGGAGAAATACCTTCAGACACATGAGGAGGAGAGATACCTTCAGACACATGAGGAGGAGAAATACTTCAGACACACGAGGACGAGAGATACCTTCAGACACATGAGGAGGAGAGATACCTTCAGACACATGAGGAGGAGAGATACCTTCAGACACATGATGAAGAAAAATACCTTCAGACACATGAGGAGGAGAGATACCTTCAGACACATGAGGTGGAGAGATACCTTCAGACACACGAGGAGGAGAGATACCTTCAGACACACGAGGAGGAGAGATACCTTCAGACACATGAGGAGGAGAGATACCTTCAGACACACGAGGAGGAGAAATACCTTCAGACACATGAGGAGGAGAAATACCTTCAGACACATGAGGAGGAGAGATACCTTCAGACACATGAGGTGGAGAGATACCTTCAGACACTTGAGGAGGAGAGATACCTTCAGACACTTGAGGAGGAGAGATACCTTCAGATACATGAGGTTGAGAGATACCTTCAGACACATGAGGAGGAGAAATACCTTCAGACACATGAGGAGGTGAAATACCTTCAGACACACGAGGAGAGATACCTTCAGACACATGAGGAGGAGAGATACCTTCAGACACACGAGGAGGAGAGATACCTTCAGACACATGAGGTGGAGAGATACCTTCAGACAGCGTGAACTGGGTTTAACCTGAACACCTCCAGACAGCGCAAGATGACCAAGCAATGTCAACAAATTCAACTTCTTTTTTAAACAAATTTCATCACGAGTCCTCAGGAACAGGTGGAGTTTTAATACAGAGGGAGCAGACTGTCTGCTAAAAGGTAAAGGAGCATGCAAGGTCAGCAAGGTTCAAGGGGTCTCTCTGTATTTTATCTCACTCACCTGGACAATGCCAGTCTTCCAGGAAATCCAGAAGTTTCGGAACTCATCCCAGGACAGGATCTGAGGAGTGTTTGCACTGACCACCGGCTCACCCATCTTGCTCACCGCAATCCATGTCTTTGTGTTCTGCCGTCCTCCGATCACAATCTCAACCATTTCTGCTGTGTCACGAGGTCCCATCGACAAGGCAAAATGAGCATCATTATGTGCCTTCACAGCTACGTCAAAGTGCACCTTCTTGGCTGGTTTCTGAATGTACTGGTACTCATACTTGTTCGGAGTGGAAATGTGAATCTTTTCTGAGAAGACAAACAGAGTAACTGTGGCCAGTTCTGGGCACCACACTTTGGGAAGGATGGAGAGAGTGAGAGAGGATTTACCCAAATAATGAAGAGGAATTCTAGTTCTATAGAAAGACCAGAGACACAGAGTGTTCCCCTAACAGCAGAGAAGGTAAAAGCGAGGTTTAATCAATCTGTTCAAAGTCACAGGACAATTTTCAATGATGAAACAAGAAGATTGGTTACCAGTGGCTGGTGGGTCAGTGACCAGAGGGGGACAGATTGAAGGTAATTGTCAAAACAGCTCGAAGATTATGAGGAGCTTTTTTTAAAACACAATGTTGTTGTGATTAGGAATGTTGGGGGGTAGCAGGAACTTTCAAAAGGGAATTGAGGAACTAAATGAAAGGGAAACATTTGCAAGGAGTGGGGCTAAAGATGTGCGAATGGGACTAACTGAACAGCTCTTTCAAAAAGCCAGCAAAGGCAAGTTCTGTCAGAAATCTGTTAGAATTCTTTGAGGAGGTAAAAAGCTAGTTAGATAAAGGAGAGCCACTGGATGGAATCTATTTGGATTTCCAGAAGGCCTTGGACAAGGTGCCACATGGGAGGCTGCGAAATAAGATAAGCCCATGGTGTTAGGGGCAAAGTCCTGGCACTGATAGAGGGTTGGCTGACCGATAGGAGACAGAGAGTGGGGATAAAGGGACCTTTTTCAGGATGGCAGCTGGTGACTAGTGGAGGTCCACGGGGGTTAGTGTTGGAACCACGACTATTCACAATTTACATTCATATTTTGATGAAGGAACTGAAGGCATTGTTGCTAGGTTTGTGGTGCAGGGACAGGAAGTGTTGAAGAAACAGGGAGGTTACAGAAAGATTTGGACAGGCTAGGAGTGTGGGCAAAGAAGTGGAAAAGTGAGAGGTTATGCTCTTTGGTAGGAAGAATAGAGGCACAGACTATTTTCTAAACAGGTAACAGCTTTGGAAACTTGAAGCATTAAGGCACTTGGGAGTCCTAATTCAGGATTCTCTTAAGGTTAATGTGCAGGTTCAGTTGGCAGTTAGGAAGGTAAATGCAACTGCTGGAATACAAGAATAGAGATGTACTGCTGAGGCTGTATACGGCTCTGGTCAGACCACATTTGGAACATTGCGAGCAGTTTTGGGAAGGACGTACTGATGTTGGAGGGGGTCTAAAGGAGGTTGACAAGAATGATCCTGGGGATGAAGGGCTTGTCACAGGGCTGGTTGAGGACTCTGGGATGAGGGGAATCTAATTGAAACTGACAAAATACTGAGAGGTCTGGATAGAGTGGACATGGAGATGTTTCCAATAGTTGGAGAGACTAGGACCCGAGGTTATAGCCTCAGAGTGAAGGGACGATCCTTTAGAACTGAGATCAGGAGGAATTTCTTCAGCCAGAGGGTGGGGAATCTGTGGAACCCATTGCTGCAGAGAGCTGTGGAGGCCGGGTCATTGAGTATTTAAGACAGAGATAGGTAAGTTCTTGATTAATAAGGGGATCAAGGGTCACGGAGAGAAGGCAGGAGAGCGAGGTTGAGAAACATACCCGCCATGATTGAGCACAGGCGAGGTCCCAAATGCCCTAATTCTGCTCCTATACTATATGGTCTATGATGTCAGCGGGCTGAATGGCCTTGATCTGGGCTAAGAGACTCTAAATTCTGAATAATAAGAATCTGAATCACAGACCAGCACCCTTAGGCTAGCTGGTAAATGAACCTTCCAATCTGGTCCCAGGTTTCACAGCCTGGGAGGAGATTCAGTTCCTCAGTAGATGTTGCAAACCTCCTGACCCAAAGGGGACCCTCTGGCCCTGCAACTGGCCAACATGCTGGAGATTCCCACAGCTTATGTAGACCACTGTAGCACAGTGAGGGAGAGAGATACTGCTCTCTGCAGCTCAGAGGGCTATTCCTGAAAACAGTGCCAGTTGCCCAATGCCAGGGTTAAGGACATGCTGCCCCCAGGGCTGGAGAGGAACTCAGACTGGGAGGGGAAGGATCCAGTTCTCATGGTCCACACGGGTATAGTCTTGGTCACCTTAATTAAGAAGGGATATACGTGCAATGGGAGCAGTTCAGAGAAAGTACACTTGGCTGATTCCTGGGATGAAATAGGTTGTTTAACAGTTAGTTTAAAAGAATGAAAGAAAGATTATTGGAACACAGGATTCTGAAGAGTGGGGAGAAGCTGATAGGCTAGATGTTGAGATGCTGTTCCCCCTTATGGAGGATCCTACAGCAGAAGGCACAGTTTCAAATAAGTCTCCCTTTTAAGATGGAGATGAGGAGGAATTTCTACTGATGGTCATTAATCAAGAATGGTAAGGGGAGGGTTTTAGGCAGATTTTTGATCACTAAGTGAGTCGAGAGCTACAGGTGACAGACAGGGAAGTAAAGGCCACACAGATTAATAAGTGAAGGAGTTGGCTCAATGGGTACAATGACAAGCATCTTACTGGCTGACTGGTTATGTTGGACATTCCCATGATGGTGTAAAATTCGGACAACTGAAGGGAACACTAACTCAACGCAAAGACTATTTTATCATGACGGAATTGTGACTGAAGAATGATTTGGATTTATTCTTCCTCTTCAGGTTTCTGCCTGAGCACCCACTCCCAGCTGCCATCATGGCCAAAGTACTGAGAGGCTGCTCCCAAACAGCCCCACCCCAACCTGATCCACACCGGCCGTCCAGCCAATGAGCCAAAAGGAGAAGGTATGAATAATAACAATGTATTAATGGAGAAGCTAGATAAATATATGATGCAAAAGAATCGGATATGGTGACAGGGTGGGAACAGAAACATCAACATGGACCAGTTGGTGTCACTGCCCTGTCACTGCAAATTCGACCATCCTTAATGAAGAACAGCATCTCAAAGAATCACAGAGGGGAGGGGTCTAAAGTTTGATCAAAACAGGCAGGCCTCAGCAGCAAAGGTCAAGGAGTTGAGAGGGAATTTCAGATCCAGAGAACGAACCCATCCCTGTGGGGTCCCACGATGACCCAATGCACTCCAGGCAGCTCTATCGAGTCTGTAAGGATTCAAGCATCAGTCCCCACCAGAGACAGACCAATCCCCAGTGGATGCTGATCAGAACCTGGGACCACAGCTGGTTTATTTCCCAGCCTCAGCTTGGGACACTGAATCCATAGACTCCCTACAGTATGGAAACAGGCCATTCGGCCTGACAGGTCCACACCAACCCTCCGAACAGTAACAAACCCAACCCCTATTATCCTACATTTACCCTAACTAATGCACCAAACCTACACATCGCTGAACACTATGGGCAATTTAACACTGCCAGGCAAAAGTGAGGACTGTAGATGCTGGAGATTAGAGTGGTGCTGGAAAGCACAGCAGGTCAGGCAGCATCCGAGGAGCAGGAAAATCGACATTTCAGGCCAGAGCCCTTCATCAGGAATTTAACACTGCCAATCCACCCTAACCTGCACATCTTTGGACTGTGGGAGGAAACCCACACAGACATGGAGAATGTGCAAACTCCACACGGACAGTCACCCGAGGCTGGAGTTGAACCAGAGTCCCTGGCACTGTGAGGCAGCAGCGCTAACGACTGAGCCACTGTGCCACTTTGATTCCATCTCTCTCTCACACACACACAGACACACACACACACAATCCTGACAAACACAATGTGTCAGGTAAACTGAAAAACAGACAGCTGTGACTTGTCCCTCAGCCAACACCACAGATCAGCTATGTCCTACCTCATGTTCTTTGTGGGATCCAAATATAAATCACACAACACCAGGTTATAGTCCAACAGGTTTAATTGGAAGCACTAGCTTTCTGAGCACTGCTCCTTCATCAGGTGGTAGTGGCGCTCTGAAAGCTAGTGCTTCCAATTAAACCTGTTGGACTATAATCTGGTGTTGTGTGATTTTTAACTTTGTCCACCCCAGTCCAACACCGGCATTTCCAAATCATAATCCAAATATATCTCATTGGCTGCGGAGTACTTTGGGTTGTCCCACAGCCATGAAAGGGCACTACAGAAATGCAGATCTTGGATTCTGGGTTCAATGTTCATTTACACTTAGTAACTAAAATGCTTCAGGAGATAAAAGTAATTAACACAAACAGAGAATATTGTAAAATAAAAATTCAAAACAGCAGTAGACAATGGGTGTGTGTGTGTGCGTCAGCAATCAGAACAATGGCTGTGGTCACTGACTTTTAGCAGCTACATTGCGCACCCCAACCCCTCTCTGCTCATCAATTGCACACAGTTTACATACCATTGGGACAGAAGAAGACACTGTAGGTGTACTCCCTGGGCAATCCTTCAGGCTGAGGAACAAAGAAAAAGTAAGAGAGGACAAAGAAGGAACATCGCATGAAGCCACATCACCAAGTCCTTTGGCACCAATTCACTCTTCACATTACTAGCACAATCAAAGTCATTTATTTTCTGATGCTTTACGGGAACATTTTATAAAATCACAGGGGACGTGGATAGGGTAAATAGCCACGGTCATTCTACCAGGGTAGGAAAGTCCAAAACTAGAGAGCAGAGGTATAAGGTGAGGGGGAAAGATTTAAAAGGGACGTAAGGGGCAACTTTTTCCACACAGAGGGTGGTACATGTACGGAATGAGCTGCCAGAGGGAGTGGTGGAGGCTGGTACAATTGCAACATTTAAAAGGCATCTGGATGGGTATATGAATAGAAAGGGTTCAGGGGGATATCGGTAAAATGCTGGCAAATGGGACTAGATTAGTTTAGAATATTTGGTTAGTATGGAGGAGTTGGACCGTTCTGTACAGCTCTAAGGCTCTATAATGAGCATAAATTCTCTTTCATCTTAAAGCATTTCTATTCACAGCAGCAAAGTCCCAATTTAAAGGGACCAGCATGTTAGCAACAGAGACCTCTGTAATACACTGGACAATCAAACACTCCTGGCTTTGTGAAAACAGTGACAACTCTCACTGTGATTACTAGCTGAACATTAAATATGTTGTCTCCCTCACCTCCACCAGCACTTGTCTCTTCACATAGTCCATCCCAGCTGGGCTCCTCCTGTCTGTGTAGCTCTCCTCCAGGTACTTGCTGTTCTTCAGGCTGTGTAGCCCTCCCTCACAGCAGCTGCTCTCACTGTAAGCAAACGCTTTGGCTGTAAACATGAAGTGACAGCCGTGTGAATGTGTTCTGACAGTCTCATACAGAACACAATGACGACACTGAGCCCTGCCATTTCCAGCTGATGGTTTCTGCTCCACATGAGCTCTCTCTCGTCCCTTCTATTCATTTCTCTCCCCTCAGTTTATGAAGCTTCCCCTTAAATGTATCTGCACTCTTTATGTGCCTTATCTTGACCATTGCCTGTTGGAGAAAGTTCCATATTCTCAAACGTCTCTAAGGTCAGAAATTTCTCTTGAATTCCCGATCAGATTTACTAATTATTGTCTTTGTCATCCAGCTTTAAATTCTTACATCAGTGCAAATATCCTTTCTACATCTGACGGTCAAAGAGACAGAAGCTCTGGGAAGTTGATGTCTGGTGGGCAGCCTATGTTGAGATCTACGCCCGTTGCTGAGGAGTGTGTTAGCCCTGGTACACGGGCAGGGGGACACTGGAGACATCATTCCCCACCACCCCTGACCCCACCACCACATCCATTCACCAACCTCCACCCTGACCTCAGCCCCAACTCCACACTCACCTCTGAGCCCACGACCTCACACTCACCCAGAATCGTACTCATTCCTGACCTCTGACCTCACGCTCACCCCAGCACCCCTACCTGAACCCCCCACCCCAAACTCGCATTTGCCCCTCCCATTTCCCCAGAAGGTATCTGCAGGGTGGGCTGGGGGTTGGATTAGCAGTTAGCCCTCACCTGTGATATTGGCAGGGCCCAGTTCACTGAACGACAGGACGATGGAGGTCAGTTTCGTTTCCTCGGAGCTGATGCACATCTTCCTAGTCAGGTGCCGTTTCCCCTGGTGACCAATGAATTTGATTCCTTTAGGAACGGTGATCTTCACATGAACCTGGTAGGGGTCAGGGTGGGGATAACCATCAACACCATCAGGAGCATCCACAGAGAGAGCCAGCTCGTTGCAAACTCCACCCATCCAGGAAGGGGCAGGTGCCACTCGGCCTGTTGAGCCTAATCTAGCATTACAGCGGATCATGGCTGACCATGTCTTCAAATTCATTTCCTCATCTTTACTCCTTTCCCCTGAATCCCTTTACCCAAAATTAAAACCCACCAACCTGACTGTGGACAGCTCCCAGCCGCATTATTTGGTTCAGGTGAAAGGACAGAAATGATTCTGGATTTCCACTTCCTTTTGGGTGAGAAAATGCTTCTTGTTCTTTCATTCATTCATTGACAGGATGAGGGCGTCACTGGCTGGACCAGCATTTACTGCCCATCCCTAATTACCCAGAGGGCAGTTAAGAGTCAAACCCAATGCTGTGGGTCTGGAGTCACATAGGCCAAGGCAGGTAAGTTACCTTCCCTGAACGACAGGAGTGAACCAGGTGGGCTTTATGACAACTCCCAACCCCAACGATCTGTCCAACACTGACTTCCCTGGGGGTCTATGGCATCGCCCCCACTAGGTCTCTCCATCAGTGCCAAGCCCTGGACACACGGCAGACCTCCCCGTACCTCGGCACAGCTCGGAAGGTAGTTGTAAACAGTCACTGGGATCTTGGTTTGTTCCCCACGGATCACATGATATGGCAGAGTGAAATCTACAAAGAAAGGTTTGAATGTGCGGAGCTCCGTGGCTTTAGCAAGTCCAAGCCCACTGTCCTGGGACAGACTGACTGCCTCAGTTACCCAGGTGGTGATGGAGTCTGGGATCTCGACAAGTAAACGAGCTTCTCCAGTGGTGTCACTGTCAATGGGAGGTAAAGGAAATGGATCAGTGGTTAGTCATCGACTTCCCTCACTATCAGCTGTCAGTTCACATCATCAAACTCACAGCAGCTCTGTCACGCAGCTACAAGAGGTTTCACACAACAAAGTGAGCACATACAGATGCAGCAATTAATCCTCCTCATGGTCACAGTGACTTGCTTTGGGCTGTTCTTCAGGAATGATGCAGAGAAAAAGAAAAACCAACATCTCCACAAAGGATCTACTCATCATGGGATGTCTACAATATATAGCCCAGGAGGTGCTTTTAAACCAAGATCACTGCTGTAAAGCAGAAAAAGAAACCTTTAGGGACATTAGCTAACTGAAGGGCAGAAGGCTACACAGAGTGTGACACAACAGGATGCTGCCAGCAGTGTACAGAGGGACAGACAGTGGGAAAGGTGTGTACTGAACAACATGTCACTCAGCAGGTTAACATGCAGCCACTGAAGAATTTCTGCTTTATTTAATTTCTTCGGTAGGCCTTTACTGCAAGGGGTCGTGGGACAGGAACAAGAAGATCCCGCTGAAAACATAGAGAGCTTTGGAATGAAGGCTGATCTCATTCAAACTCTGCAGACCAAGGTGACAATTTTTCAGACACAAAGCTCTTAGAATTAGCGGAATATGGAATAGTCACAGAACAGAAGAGGTGGTGTGGGTGACCATGACAAGTTGGAGAATGAAGAGGAATTTCTTCCTTTGGAAGGTTGTGAGTTTTAGTAACTGTTGACCCCACATAGCTGAGGATGCTCAGATTGAAGGCTGGGATCAATAGGAAAGTTTTGCTCTCCCAGATTTGTGGGACCGAATGGCCACAGCTGAGGCCTCCCCCTTCCCTCCCCACAAACAGCTCTGGCTATAACCTCTTGAAGATTTCGCAGCCTGTTATATTAAGTGGGTGGCACCTTGACATTTTCTCATGCTTACAGGTGGTTCCTGTGTGCAGTTTTGAACAAAGGAAAGGGGTTAGTTGTCATGGGACCTGGTTACTTGGAGGGGGCAAGGGGACATGGGACTGAGAATGGACGAAGGCCTTTCAGCGACACAGCAATAAACTTCACAGTGAATTGGAACACGACGGACAACTACATCAAATGTGGCCAACCTCTCCGAGACCCAGGCTTGCAGAAACAGATCCCAAAGGCCGTACCTGATGTTGAGGCAATGCCAGATCCAGGTTTCTGGAAAGAAAGTTCTTTTCCTCTTCTCAACTCTGAGCAGGAAAAAAAACCAGAATAAGTGTTTGAGGGGCACAGCCTGTCAGTGAGCAACAAAGTGGAGAACACTGAAGTGAATAATGAAATCTCTCTCAGACACCTTCACTCTCATCCGCTGGGCACGTACAGGATGAACAGAACATAGAACACAGAAAAATATAGCACAGAACAGGCCCTTCAGCCCACAATGTTGTACCGAGGATTATTCCTAATCTAAAATAAAATAACCTAACCTACGCACCCCTCAACTCATTCCTCTCCATGTGCATGTCCAGCAGTCGCTTAAATGTCCCCAATTACTCTGCTTCCACCACCACAGCTAGCAATGCGTTCCATGTGTTCACATTTGACTGTCTGGATTCAAAATTGGTTCGCTGACGTCTACCTCTGACGTCTCCTCTAGACCTTCCTCCTAATATCTTAAAAGTATGATCCCTCGTGCCAGTCAATCCTGCCCCGGGGAAAAGTCTCTGGCTATTGACTCTATCCATGCCACTCACTATCTTGTATACCTCATCAGGTCACCTCTCTTCCTCCTTCGCTCCAGAGAGAAAAGTCCGAGCTTAGTCAACCTTTCTTCCTAAGGCAAGCCCTCCAGACCAGGCAGCATCCTGGTAAACACTCTTTGCACCGTCTCCAAAGCCTCTGTATCTTTTCTATAGTAGGGCGACCAGAACTGGACACAATATTCCAAGTGTGGTCTCATCAGGGATTTGTAGAGCTGTAGCAAAACCTTGCGGCTCTTAAACTCGATCCCCCTGTTAATGAGCTCCAAAACACCATATGCTTTCTGAATAACCCTAAGCACTTTGGTGGCAACACTGAGGGATCCATGCACTCGAACACCAAGATCCCTCTGTTCCTCCACACTGCCAAAAATCCTGTCTTTAATCCTATATTCAGCATTCGAGTTCGACCTTCCAAAATGCATCACTTCGCATTAATCCAGGTTGACCTCCATCTGCCAGTTCTCAGCCCAGCTCTGCATCCTGTCTATGTCGCACTGCAGCTTGCAATAGCCCTCGTACTATCGACGGCACCTCCAACCTTTGTGTCATCTGTAAATTTACTAACCCACCCCTCAACATCCTCATCCAAGTCATTTATAAAAACTACAAAGAGCAGAGCACTGAGGGACACCACTCACCACTGACCTCCAGGCAGAATACTTTCCATCGACAACCACTCTCTGCCTTCTGTCAGCCAACCAATTCTGAATCCAGATGGACAAATTTGAATATTTGAATATCTCCAATCCTCACTGCACCAATCAACACAATGGACCCAGAACACTCTCCATTCATTCCAAATCCCACAGCCAGAAAGTCAGACCTTCAAGCCGCACTCTAGGAAATTTAACTCAAAACCAAAGCAGTTATCACACGGTCAATGCCAAGGGAGTGCCGCACTGTTGGAGGGTCAGTGCTGAGGGAACGCTGCACTGTCGGAGGGTCAGTGCTGATGGAGCGCCACACTGTCAGAAGGTCAGTGCCAAGGGAGCGCTGCACTGTCAGAGGGTCAGTGTCAAGGGAGCGTCGCACTGTTGGAGGGAGCACCGCACTGTCGGTGGATCAGTGCTGAGGGAGCGCCGCACTGTCGGAGGGTCAATGCTGAGGAAGTGCCACACTGTTGGAGGATTAGTGTCAAGGGAGTGCTGCACTGACAGATTTGTAGTGTTTCAATTAAATGTCAAAACAAGGGGAATATTGTTGCAGCTGTCAGATAAGTAGATAAATGAGCAGAAACAGATTCCTACTCATGCCACAGCACCTGGCTGGAGCTTGTTCTAAAGATTGTTGAAATGTTCCTACTTCCCAAAGCCTAGCATTTCCTTGTCAACTGTACGAAGCTTCTCACAGCTCCAGCTCCCTCGAGACTGTTTCACGGACTAAGCAGTAACGCAGTTATCAAAAAGGTTCATTTCCACTTGCACTGGCCAGCATCACACTAACTGTGTTAATGGAGATCCCTCAGCTTTACCACAAACAGTCAGGTGTCAGAGAAACAGACAGATTGCAGCGGGAGGAAGGAGTTCTCTCCTACCTGGGAACTATCCTCGGATTGAGTGCTGCCACCAAGGTGCCTGTGAGAGGCTGGAATGCTACCACTGCCTCATCGGTGTACATGCCTCCAGTCTGTCTGTGATTCAGGCTTACAATGTCTGTCATCACCACAAGACCCGTTTCCTAGGCAAGCAATAAAGTACAGGTCACTCAAAGACAAGTCCAGAGTTCACCAACCTTGTTCCAAATTAGGACTGACTACCTGACAGACACATTGGGCTACGGAATCCATTCAAAGGACACAGATAGAACATGGGATGTGAGACTGAGAGTGGTGGGGGAACGGGATTGTGTGTTTAACCTCATCCCTTGTGACCACACCAACGCCACACTGTCTAACTTTCATTTCCATTAGCATGTGGGTGAAAGACATTCCCAAGTCTGCACACACAGGACAGTAGTCAGAGGGGAGTGACCAACCAGGTGCATCCACCTGGAGTGAGTTCAGACAAAAGGGAAGCAGTCAGACCAAGAGCTAAAATGTGAGTGATCAATACACTGATCACACTTGCTACACTGGGGCCACAGTCCAATGTCCAGCCTGACCAGTCAGCATGGACAGAGTTCATCACAGCTCACATAGTGATCACCAAAGTGGGTAATGCAGCTTCTAACTGGTCTCATGGACCACAGGTTTAATTGGGTACTTACACGCGAGTATTTCTGCTGAGAAACATCATTTTTGAGCTCTGATTGAAATTAAGCAGGACAAGGGAGTTGCTCACTGATTTGCTGCCTAGAATCAACCCCTACCCCAGAGATAGTCAGTGTGTGGGGGGACCCTGTACCCCACTGGGAGTCAGTGTGTGTGAGGAGAGCCTGTACTCAATGAGAGTCAGTGTGTGTGTATGTATGGGGGAGCCTGTACCCCAGTGAGAGTCAGTGTGTGTGTGGGAGCCTGTACCTCAGGGTGTGGGTGGCAGCCTGTACCCCAATGAGAGTCAGTGTGTGTGTGTGGGAGCCTGTACCCCAGTGAGAATCAGTGTGTGAGGGGGAGGCTGTACCCCAGTGAGAGTCAGTGTGTGTGTGAGAGCCGGAACCCAGTGAACGTCAGAGTGTGAGGGGGAGCCCATATCCCAATGAGAGTCGGTGTGTGAGGGGGAGCCTGTACCCAACGAGAGTCAGTGTGTGAGGGGGAGCCCGTACCCCAGTGAGAGTCAGTGTGTGTGTGTGGGAGCCTGTACCCCAGTGAGAGTCAGTGTGTGCGTGGGAACCTGTACCCGAGTGAGGGTCAGTATGTGTGTGGGACACTGTACCCCAGTGAGAGTCAGTGTGTGAGGGGGAGCCTGTACCCCAGTGAGAGTCAGTGTGTGTGTGGGACCTGTACCCCAGTGAGAGTCAATGTGTGAGACCTGTACCCAAGTGAGAGTCAATCTATGAGGGGGAGCCTGTACCCCAGTGAGAGTCAGTGTGTGAGGGTCAGCCTGTACCCCAGTGAGAGTCAGTGTGTGAGGGGGAGCCTGGACCCCAGTGAGAGTCAGCATGTGAGGGGGAGCCTGGACCCCAGTGAGAGTCAGTGTGTGAGGGGCAGCCTGTACCCCAGTGACAGTCAGTGTGTGAGGGGGAACCTGGACCCCAGTGAGAGTCAGCGTGTGAGGGCGAGCCTGTACTGCAGTGAGAGTCAGTGTGTGTGGGAGCCTGTACCGCAGTGAGAGTGTGTGTGTGTGGGAGCCTGTACCCCAGTGAGAGTCTGTGTGTGTGGGAGCCTGTACACCAGTGAGAGTCAGTGTGTGTGTGGGAGCCTGTACCCCAGTGAGAGTCAGTGTGTGAGGGGGAGCCCATACCCCAGTGAGAGTC
>NC_057740.1:41747042-41790042 GCF_004010195.1 Chiloscyllium plagiosum
ATGCATTTCTGGTCTCCTTCCTATCGGAAAAATGTTGTGAAACTTGAAAGGGTTCAGAAAAGATTTACAAGGATGTTGCCAGGGTTGGAGGATTTGAGATATAGGGAGAGGTTGAACAGGCTGAGCTGTTTTCCCTGGAGCGGAGGCTGAGGGGTGACCTTATAGAGGTTTATAAAATCATGAGGGGCATGGATAGGATAAATAGACAAGGTCTTTTCCCTGGGGTGGGGGAGTCCAGAACTAGAGGGCATAGGTTTATGGTGAGAGGGGAAAGATATAAAAGAGACCTACAGGGCAACTTTTTCACACATAGGGTGGTATGTGTATGGAATGAGCTGCCAGAGGAAGTGGTGGAGGCTGGTACAATTGCAACATTTAAGAGGCATCTGGATGGGCATATGAATAGGAAGGGTTTGGAGGGATATGGGCTGGGTGCTGGCAGGTGGGACTAGATTGGGTTGGGATATCTGGACGGTTGGACCGAAGGGTCTGTTTCATGCTGTACACCTCTATGACTCTATAAGTCACATGATAAGGTCTCACATCAAAAGGTTATTGAGATAATTCCAAGTCCTTGCTGAACTGACTAAGAGAGTGTGGTTAGAAGATTGGCTGTATGAAAACAGAGGGTGCACGGAGAGCCTGTGTTTCTGATTGAAAAGCTGTGATGTGTGGAGTCATGCAAATGCCTCAACATTTTATAATATACTCAGTGACTTACATGAGGGGAATGAAAGCACGATGGCTACGTTTGTAGATGACACCGAGATAGTTGGGAAAGTACATTGTGAAGATCACAGAAATAGTTTGCAGACAGATGGGCTGAGTGAGTCGATGAGCAAACGTCTTGTTGATGGGTTATAATTTGGGAAAATAACAAAGCCTTTCAACTTTGGAAGGAAGAGTTAAAGCTGATTATTATTTCACCAGAGAACAATTGAAATTCTGAGGTGCAGAAGGTCTTCTAGTATGCAAGTACCAAACCATTAGTATGCAGATACAGCAAGCATTGAGGCTGTTGGGGAGGACTTGACCAGGCCAGTGGAGAGGGGGCTGTGAGAGTGCGGAGACAAAGCGGGAATGGGGGTTCCTGCCCCATGCTCCCTGTAATCTTAGTTGACTGGTTGCAGATCGACGTGACGTACAATGTTCCTGACCCAGTAGCGAAGCCAGCATTCCAGCTCTCAGTCAACTTAAAGGAGCCAGAGCGTGACCAGCACCAGCACCATGCCAGGCCAGTGTCCAGGAACGAGAACCGCTCTGCACGATCCCAGAGAAAGCGTGCACTGGACCATGATGATGATCCAGCCTCGCACCAAGATCACCAGGAGTATAAGGTCACGGTGGAGGCATGTGCCAGGTATGAAACTCCCCAGAACACAGCCGGCTTGTCACAGACTCACTGCTTCCCTGTCAGTCACCTCCAGTCCATCTCTCTCTTTCAAAATGGCCCAGTTCCCATTGATTTATCAGTCATTTCAAGGCCCTGCCCCACACGAAGGTGTACACTCAGATTCTGTAGTTCTCACTGTCACAACCTTTTACAGCGTTTCTCCAACCCTGTGCTGTCCCTGGGAGTGTTTGATGGAGTTGGTGTAGAGAGAGTTTTACTCTATACCTAACCGCGTGCTGTCCCTGTCCCTGGGAGTGTTTGATGGGGACAGTGTAGAGAGAACTTTACTCTATATCTAACTCGGTGCTGTCCCTGGGAGTATTTGATGGGGACAGTGTAGAGAGAGCTTTATTCTGTGTCTAACCCCGTGCTGTCCCTGGGAGTGTTTGATGGGGATGGTGCAGAGGGAGCTTTACCCTATATCTAACCCCGTGCTGTGGCAATGTTTCTTCTACAGATGGTTGCATTCTGGATCTTCAAACATGGCAGTCCTTGAGGTCGCTCTGCTGTCTGGGTTCCGAGCAGATATTGAGAGTCTTGAACAGGTAGGAGCTCCCCAGTCCCTGGCAATCAGACTCAGAGTAAACCTCCATTCGAGCTGTACATTTCACACAGAGGTTTGTATAGTATTAATCATTAATTCTGTTCCTGTTTGAACTGAGCCTTGTGTATGGTCTTAGGAGTATGACTACAATAATGTTAGGAGCGGATTACTGTATCAGAGAATTATTGAATGTCTCCAACACTGGAAAAAGACTATTTGGTCCATTGTGTCTTTACTATAAGACACAATGGGATATGCTGCTTTATCCCTGTAAGAATAAAGCAGCATATCCCACCTTTTGACTCTTGTCCCAGTTCCTTTGGTGTGGTATTTGACCCTGAGGTGTGTTGCTGAGACCATCTGCTCCCTGTTCTGTAACAATGCACACCCACTCCTCAGCTACTGAGTCTGCTTCACATCTCATTACCTTTCAACCTGACTATTCCACTATATCCCCTTTAGAGTCAGTTGATCTGTCTCCTACACATTTGAGGCCATCTTCAATTCTGCTTCCCATATCCCAAATCCTATTGACTCCTGTTCCCCTCTTACCTCACTGGCCTGTATCCACGCTCAGCCCAAACACGGTCATCCTTTTTTCCCATACCCCCTTTGACTTGGCCCACCCTACACTTCTCTCATTTCCTCCAGCCCCTCAATCCTCACAGTATCTACATACCCTCATCCTCAAAGTTTGTGAGAAGATTTGTAGCTCGGGTGCTTGTTACTGTGGTTCTGTTCGCCAAGCTGGAAGTTTTTGTTGCAAACGTTTCGTCCCCTATCTAGGTGACATCCTCAGTGCTTGGAAGCCTCCTGCGAAGCGCTTCTGTGGTGTTTCCTCCGGCATTTATAGTGGCCTGTCCCTGCCGCTTCCAGTTGTCAGTTTCAGCTGTCCGCTGTAGTGGCTGGTATATTGGGTCCAGGTCGATGTGTTTGTTGATGGAGTTTGTGGATGAGTGCCAAGCTTCTAGGAATTCCCTGGCTGTTCTTTGTTTCCCTTGCCCTATAATGGTAGTGTTGTCCCAGTCAAATTCATGTTGCTTGTCGTCTGCGTGTGTGGCTACTAGGGATAGCTGGTCGTGTCGTTTCATGGCTAGTTGATGTTCGTGGATGCGGATCGTTAGCTGTCTTCCTGTTTGTCCTATATAGTGTTTTGTGCAGTCCTTGCATGGGATTTTGTACACTACGTTAGATTTGCTCATGCTGGGTATAGGGTCCTTCGTTTTGGTGAGTTGTTGTCTGAGAACATTCTGGATCTGATTGGATCCCTTATTGATGGTTGCACATCAGTCCCTTGGGCCTGTGGTGTGCTCTCTCTCTCCCCTCCCCATCCACCTCACTCCCTTGGTTTAAGATGCTCCTTAGGACCTGCTCTTTTCATTGTTTGTTGAATATCGCATCGTACATTTCCAGGTCAAGATATGTTTGACAGTCAATGCTGTGAAACACCATGGAATTTTTTACTACATCAGAGGTGATATAGAAATGTAGTTGTTACATATCTCATTTCTTTCGCAATTTCCTTCTGTTATTTTCTGATTCATAATCACCTTGTTTTGTTTTAAACATATCAATTCACTTCATCACTGCAGAAGTAACGAGTCACTTCTCATCTCTCACTCTTATTCTTTCACTCTCTCACACACATTCTTTCTCTCTTTCCCCAGCACTTTCTCTCTCCCACTTTCTTTCTCTGTTTTGCTCCCTCTCAGTCTGTCTATTACTGATTCTATCTGTTTTCCTCTGATCCTGTCTCCTTATTCTCATTCTTGGTGACTATCTTTCTGAGATGGTTAATTGAAACCATTTCTACTTGGTTCCTGCTGAAGGGACCAATGTGTATTATTGCTGTGTAGTTTTGAAGTTGGTCACTGGCTGTGGGATGAGGACAGATACATTTCATTGGGCAGGGTTATGAGATGAGTGATGCCTGTGAGTATAGCATGATGTGCTGAAATGCTGCATTGAGGATCAGGGGCTGGGCTGTGTCTGTGTAACTGCAGTTTACAGCTGTTTATTGGGAGCTCAATCTCTGCAACATCTGGAGTTAATTTCAGCAGAGACTCTCTCGCTCAGAATGTTTGCTATGAGTATTTTGTCCATATGGCTCTGCCTCCCAGAGAGAGAGGGTCTCACTTGAGCCTTGTTCAGCAGAGGATGACAGGTTGGGGGTGGGAGCTGCTGGTTTTGTGTTTGTCAGTATCTGCCCCGCCTCGCTGGTTACAGCGCTCTCTGAAATTGACTGCATCTTGTGTTCCTGATGCATTAGCATTTCCTGAGTGGCAGGTTTAACATTTTGTCCCTTGATCCCTGAGTGACCTTTCTACTCCCCACCCCCTTCCCCTAGATTAATGCTGCTGTTAATCTGGCAGCACAAGCCCTGTCTCTGAGCTGTTCTGGGTAGAGTTAGCTGCCGTGTTGACACCCCGTGGAGTTGGGGGAGGGAGCTAGGATTGTATTTGGATGCAGAACTTTAACTTTCAGTTCGGGCTGATCTGTCCTGGTCCTCTTTCCTGAACAAACTTCAGTGACAACTGTGAGTTTAAAAAGAGAAGGGTGGGGGTGTCAAGGCAGAGCTGGGCACAAGTGTGAGACTCACCACAGTTGAATAGCATTCTATAAGGAGGAGCAGCCATCCCACAATATAATGTGTAGTACCTGGGGGTGTTGTGATGGTTCAGTGAGGATTGTTGGTTCGGGATATCAGAAGAGCTGTCTGATCCTTAACACCCATTGGAGGGAACAGTGCAGCCGCAGGGAAACCACGGAAAGATAGTGCGGCACTCCCTCAGTGCTGACCCTCCGACAGTGCGGCACTCCCTCAGTGCTGACCCTCCGACAGTACGGCACTCCCTCAGTGCTGACCCTCCGACAGTGCGGCACTCCCTCAGTGCTGACCCTCCGACAGTGCGGCACTTCCTCAGTGCTGACCCTCCGACAGTGCGGCACTCCCTCAGCGTTGACCCCCTGACTGTGAGGCACTCCATCAACACTGATCCTCCGACAGTGCGGCACTCCCTCAACACTGATCCTCCGATAGTGTGGTGCTCCCTCAGCACTGACCCTCCGACAGTGTGGTGCTCCCTCAGCGCTGACCCTCTGACAGTGCGGCACTCCCTCAGTGCTGACCCTCCGACAGTGCGGCACTCCCTCAGCGCTGACCCTCCGACAGTGCTGCACTCCCTCAGCGTTGACCCCCTGACTGTGAGGCACTCCCTCAACGCTGACCCTCCCACAGTGCAGCATTCCCTCAGCACTGACCCTCCGATGGTGCAGCATTCCCTCAGCGCTGACCCTCTGACAGTGTGGCCCTGTGACAGTGCGGGCCTCCCTCAGCGCTGACCCTCTGACAGTACGGCACTCCCTCAGCTCTGACCCTCTGACAGTGCGGCACTCCCTCAGTGCTGACGCTCGGACAGTGCAGCAATCCCTCAGCGCTGACCCTCCGACAGTGCGGCACTCCCTCAACACTGACCCTCTGACAGTGCGGCACTCCCTCAGTGCTGACGCTCGGACAGTGCAGCACTCCCTCAGCGCTGACCCTCCGACAGTGCGGCACTCCCTCAGCACTGACCCTCTGACAGTGCGGCACTCCCTCAGCGCAGATCCTCTGACAGTGCGGCACTCCCTCAGCGCAGATCCTCCGACGGTGCGGCACTCCCTCAACGCTGACCCTCCCACAGTGTGGCATTCCCTCAGCGCTGATCCTCTGACAGTGCGGCCCTGTGACAGTGTGGCTCTCCCTCAGTGCTGACCCTGTGACAGTACGGCACTCCCTCAGCGCTGACCCTCTGACAGTGCGGCACTCCCTCAGCGCTGACCCTCCGACAGTGCAGCACTCCCTCAGCACTGACCCTCCGACAGTGCGGCACTCCCTCAGCGCTGGCTGGTGATGCAGCAATGTTTGGCCCCAGGTTAAGGACGGGACATGAGTTTGGGTGCCTGCCTGAGTTTGTTATCCCAGCCCAGATGTTCCCAAAGTGGGGGCAGGAGTCCCGAGGTGCCTGAGCTGATATTTTAGGGTGATGAGCACTGGGCTAGCTGTAGGCATTTATCTCTCCACCCCCAGAGGCTCTCTGCCACCATTCCTGGTGAAAGGCTCCAGCCCGAAACGTCGATTTTCCTGCTCCTTGGATGCTGCCTGACCTGCTGTGCTTTTCCAGCAAGACTCTCTCAACTCTGATCCCCATCATCTGCAGTCCTCACTGTCTCCAGCTGTGGGCACTGCAGAGCCCTGCCCTCTGTCCCCTTCGCTCTCTTACCATCTCCTCCAAAAGCTTCCCCTTCCCACCCGCACTCTCCGTTCACACAAAGGGCAGAGGCTCATAATTTTCCAACTCAGGAATAGTGTCATAGAAAAAGATGTGGAAAGCATTGGCGTCATGGCTTTGTCTGTCTGTTTAATGTTTGTCAGTAGATGTGTTTCTGTGGTATAGTTCACCCTCCTCTGACAGGACGGTTGATGAGAGGATGATCAGAGTTAACAGGGAATATCGCTCATGTTATTAACCTGGTGCTTACTGTAACCGTCGGCAGTGGCTGACATTGCTCAGCCTTTCAGAAAAAGGAGGAAAATATTTAAAAACCGGAATCTTCCTGCATCCAAGTGAAGGGAACTTGAAAAGACTGGAGAGTTCAGCAAAGCTCTGGGATCAGCACAGTGGGTCACTGATGGGGTTAAAGGTTAAATTCCACAGGCAGGCAGTGAATTATTTGAATTATTCAGCCTGTCAGATGCTGTGAAACATGGGACTTTCTCAGTCGCCAAAGATCTTGTTGAAGGAGTGTTTGAATTGAAGGTGGTTTTTAATGGCCTTATCTGAGGTATAAGTCCAGTTTTAATTCCAGCTCCAATTACTGCCCTGATCAAAACCTTTAACAATCCTGATACTTCCAGCCATTCAGCCCATCTGCTCCATGCTGATATTCCTGCTCCACATGATCCTTCTCCCACCCTCCTTTTATCTCACTGTCAGCCCAATGTTCTCATTCTTTCTCCCTCATCCATTTGTATAATTTTTCCTGGAATGGATCCATATGATAATTTAAACAACTGGGAGATCTGAAGCTCCCAAAACTTCTTCCCCACCCCGCGCCCCCATAACCTCCACAAACCCTGGGAAACCTCCCATGCCAGCCCCAGTGGTGTACCATAGGGATCCTTGCTGGGTCCCTTATTGTTGGTGATGTATAGTAAACGATATAGATTAGAATGTGGAGGGTTGATAAGTAAGTTTTCAGATTACATAAAGATTTGCCCGGTGATTAGTAATGATGACGATGATCTTAGGTTACAGGAAAATATAGGAGACGGTAAGGTCTGCAGATGCTGGAGATCAGAGTTGAGAGTGTGGTGCTGGAAAAGCACAGCCGATCAGGCTGCATCCGAGGAGCAGGAACACAAACGTTTCGGACATAAGCCCTTCTTCAGGAATGAGGCTGTGAGCCGAGGGGGTGGAGAGATAAATGGGGTGGGGGGGGTAACTGGTGAAGTCAACATTGATCCTATTTGGTTGGAGGGTCCCAAGGCGGAGGATGAGATGTTCTTCCTCCAGGGATCGGGTGGTTAGGGTGTGGCGATGGAGGAGGCCCAGGATGTTGCATGTCCTCAGTGGAGTGGGATGGGGAAGTTGAAGTGTTTGGTCACGGGGCGGTGGGGTTGGTTGGTGCGGGTGTCCCAGAGATGTTCTCCGAAGCATCTCTGAAAGGGAGACAGGATGCCTACTTGCAGAGCACATGGGGATGGGACAGTCTGCTCATGCTGTTCCCAGCTGTGGCTGTGGAGACGGTTGGAGCTGTTCATCACATCAGCCTGTGAAATGCAGCTCTCACTGGGGAGCACAATTCTCCATGGCGCCAGAGTTACAAGAAAAGATCGTAAACTGTCTGTCTGTGGTGAGTGACTGCCCTTCCATCCATGAAATATTATCTACAGGTTTAGGGGCCTGTAAAACCCCAACACCAAATTAAAAGGGGCTCTTTACTTGCCTCAGAAGAAAGTTTAAGTTGCGTGCATTTATCATGGGGCTTTATTAGATGGAATGTTTGTACCAGTCAGTGTTTTATGAAGTTTCTTCAGAGACTAGGTAATAATTCTTGTGATGAAATTACAAGAGGCAAAATCTGGACTCTCTGACTCACACAGACAGATCTTGCCTTGTTACTCTGTGTGTGTCGTTTGTGATTCCCCAGTTGCTCCTGCCCAGCTCAGGTTAAAGAGGTTGCCCTGTCACTGTCCAGTCAGAGCATGAGGGAAACATAGACATAAACAGGGTCTCATACTTAAGCGACTACAGCTGACACCGGGGAATCCCATTAAAGACCCCACCTCCGTTAAAATAAAGATCATTCAGCAGAGACCCCGGGTCACTGTTATCGTTGGACATAACTTGAAACATTTCTGGCAGACTGGGGTTCTGTGTTGAAGCATGGCCCCAATCACAAAGACTGAACCAGTTACCTGTTAGTTTGAGGTTCTGTTCATACTGAGATATATTGAGATATACTGAGAGGACAGTGCCCAAGATCAGCTCGATATCTGTGATGTGAGTCACCCTCTGCCAATTCGAGGCTAAATCTTTTATAACTTACTGATTATGCCCTTCTACAGTATTGTGTTTTGTTCTAGGCTCCAACTTCAGGATGATGGAGTTGAGGAGAGGTTAGAGAAGATCTTACCAAAATGTTATCCGAAACAATTACGTATAGTGATTGTAAAAGCTGGAATTATTCTCAAGCAGAGCAGAAAAAGTTAAATGGAGATTTAGTTGAGATGTTCAAAACCACCAGATGCTGTTTCCCCAGGCAGGAGGGTCTGTTACCTGGAGAAGACAGATTTAAGATAATAGGAAATGAACCAGAGGGTGAAGTAGGTTTTGTTTAACCATGAGTTGTTGTGATTAGAAGCATACTGTCTGAAAGAGCCGGGGAAGCGAAGTCAGTAATAATTTGCAAGAAAATTTGATAAAGATCGGAATGGGAGAAAGAGCAGGAAGTGGGTCTAATTGAAGAGCTGCTTCAAAGAACCAGTACAAAATCGATGGGTCAAATGTCCTCCTGTGCTGTGAGACTCTGTTATTTTGAGCATGAAAGTAGATGTTTAGCCTCTGGATAACCTTCCTGAAAGTGTGAGTGTACTGTCTAACTCCGATGATCCTCACTCTAGCAAGGTTTATAGAAGTCTCCATAGTCCCAGAACGTTGTTATCTCATTAGAGACTAATGGTTGGTGGTGGCTTACCCTGCGGTTTATCAGCTCCCAGTTATTAATTTCCCAGTCCTATCCTCAAGGGTTCCACCCTTACTTTAGTGACTGTCTTGTATATACATCAAAGCTCTCCCTATTTTTTTCATATTTCTTGCCAATTTACTTTCATAATCAATCTCCTTCCTTTTTTATTTATTTTTAGTAATTGACTGCTGGTTCCTAAACCAAAAATACCCAATCCTCTGGTCTCCCACTTGTTTTTGCAACTTTGTGTGCCATAGTTTTTGGTTGAATGATCGCCTTGACTATTTCTGTTAATCACTGGATGGAGCATTTTTCTTATCAAGTCTTTCTTTTTGACTAGAATAAATATTACTGAGTGTAATAAAGTTTCTGATTATCTACTGACCTTCTCCTCAATCTCCTTTCCCAGTCCACTTTACGCTGCTTTTTCTTCTGTCCTCTGTGTTTGCCTTTATTTAAGTTGTGGACCCTGGTTTGAGACTGGAGTTGCTCTCTCTCAAACTGAATTTGAAAAATATTGTGATCACTAGTCCCTAGAGGATTCTTAACCACAACACCTCTGATTAATCCCATCTCATACACGTTACTAGATCTAAAATAACCTGTTCTTGGTGGGTTCTGCAATGCACTGCTCTAAGAAACAATCCCTGATTCAATCTACAAGTTCATTTTTGATGTTACCCCTGCCTGGTTGATTTGTCCAGTTATTATGCAGATTAAAGTCACTCATGACCATTCTCATACACCTCCATTCTTTTCCGATTTATACTTTGTCCGAGAGTGAGGCAGCTGTTCAGGGACCTGCAGGTGACCTCCTTTCCCTTGCTATTCCTTATTTCCAATTGATACCACATCATGATCTACTGCACCTATCACACTAACAATCCTTCATTAACAAAGCTACCCCACCTCCGTTTCCTTTTTGTCTATTTTTATGTAACTCTGAATATACTTAAATATTGAGTTCCCAGTCTTGATCACCTTCTAACTATGTCTCTGTAATAGCAATTAGTCATGTTCATTTCTTCCAATTAGTGCCACCAGTTCATCTACCTTATTACAGATGCTGTCTTCATTCAGATTAAGAGTCCTAAACTTTTAAGTTATCATCATTTGACTCACTCTGCTTCTAATTTTTGCTGCACTCTTCTGTTTAAATATTTTTTACCTCTTTGTGTCACACTTTAAATGGCAGTTGCCAATGTAAGCTTTATAATAAGTAGATACATCGTATGTAACAAAAACATAATTTATAATAAATATATTATCGTACTTGTCCAGCGGAGATACTGCAGAGTCCGCAGCACCGGGGGAGAGAGAGAGAGAGAGACTGATTTCTCAAAGGCACTGTGAGCATTTAATCCATACCTTTTGAGTAACCTCTCAATGACAACTTGTTTTTACTGGTATTATTGACTGGTTTTGTAAGCTACTTGATCAAAAGATTTTTAAGATTCATCACTAAATTAAAGTTTGATCATTATGCCCCTTTATCTAAGGAAAGACAGACTGCCATTGGAGGCTCACTAAGCTAATACTAGGTAGAGAGGGAACTGCCTAACGAGAGGTTGAGTAGATTGGGCCGGTACTCATTGGAGTTTACAAGACTGAGAGGCAAACTTATTGATGCAAAATCCTTTCATCAGGAAGGGCTTTTGCCTGAAATGTCGATTTTCCTGCTCCTCGGATGCTGCCTGACCTGCTGTGCTTTTCCAGCATCACACTCTCGATTCTGTCTCCCCTTGTAGGTGAGTCCAGGACCAGAGGGCGTCATCTCTGGGTAAAAGGTCACCCATTTAAGACAGATGAGGAAGGAATTTCTTCTCTCAGAGGCAATCTGTGGAATCTTTGCCAAGAAGACTAATGCGACTGTGTCAATAAATACATTGAAGGCTGATTTTTAAACAGTGAGGAAACCAAGGGTAATGGGAAAAAGGCAGGAAAGTTGTTTTGAAGTTTATTAGATCAGCCATGATCTCACTGAATGGCACAGAGGTCTTGATGGGTTGAATGGACTCCTCCTGCTGCTATATCTTATGAACTTATATCTAAATGAGAGAAATGTAACTAAACTCTCTGCTCTTCATAGCTGCTCCTGGGTAAACAAATTGAACTAAAACGATATGAAGTGGATGGAAGGAAAGTTCTGTTTTATTTTGATGAGGTAAGAGAAAAATTTTCTAAAGAATAAATAAAATAACCATGTTGCTAGGAAGAACCTAACAAAGAGACCTAGAGGTTTAGGTTCATAGTTCCTTAAAAGTGCGTGCTAAGGAAGGCGTTTGGCACGCTTGCCTTCATTGGTCAGAACATTGAGTATAGGAGTTGGGACATCATGTTGCTGCTGTACAGGACATTGGTGAGGCCCCTTTTAGAATACTGCGTTCAATTCTAGTCCCCCTCTAAAGGAAGGATGTTGTTAAACTTGAGAGGGGGTAGAAAAGATTTGTAAGGATGTTGCAGGAAGCGGAGGGTTTGAATTATGTGGAGAGGATGAATAGGCTGGGGCTTTATTCCCTGGAGCATCGGAGGCTGAGGGGTGACCTTATAGAGGTTTATAAAGTCATGGAGGGGCATGGATAGAGTAAATAGACAAAGTCTTTTTCCTAGCGTTGGGAAGTCCAAAAACTAGAGGACATCGGTTTAAGGTGAGAGGGGAAAGATATAAAAGGAACCTGAGGGGGTAAGATTTTCACGTAAAGGGTGGTGTGTGTATGGAATGAGCTGCCAGAGGAAGGGGAGATGGGTACAATTACAATATTTAAAAGGCATCTGGATGGGTATATGAATAGGAAGGGTTCAGAGGGATATGAGTCAAATGCCGGCAAATGGGAGTAGGTCCGATTGGGATGTCTGGTCTGTGCCCATGCTGTATGACTCTCTGACCCTATGTGCTGAGTTAACTGATCTCTCCAGGATGTGTTGGGTTAAAATCAACACACCATTCAACTAGTCCAGACGATGTTTGGTGTTACTTTACAAACAAGCAGTATTTAATCACGGAAAACAGACCTTATTCCAAATCTCTTCATCCCCTGTCCTTCAGTGACTGAAATAACCTCCTGTTCAGTGTTGACCTAGTCTCTGTTTGCATCATTGCAGTCCTGGCCTGTGTTTGCATCATTGCAGTCCTGGTCTGTATTTCTTGCTCCACTCTCACGGTGAAGAGAGGGCAGTGGCAAGTCTGCCTGGCGTCACCAGAATTGTTCAATCTCTGCATGGAACACGTATTCAGAGAATTTAGACATATTTCCAAGGGCAAAAATTAGAGACCAGAACATCCATTTCCAATAAAATAAAACAAAGAATTGCAGAGGCTGGAAATCTGAAACGTAAACAGAAACTCAGCAGGTCTGGCAGCATCTGTGGAGAGAAAGCAGAGTTAATGTTTTGGGTCCATTTTCAGTCCTGAAGAAGAGACTCAAAACATTAACTCTGCTTTTTCTCCACAGATGCTGCCAGACCTGCTGAGTTTCTCCAGTAATTTATTTAAATGTGCAATATTCTGACAATGGAGAGCTACTGAAAGAATCCAAAGAGGCTCTGAAAATATTGTAGGTAAAATACAAGCTGGGAGTTTAGAATATGAATTGAGATCAAAAAGACACACACTGGAAGTTAGAAGGAATGAGTGAAGGTTGAAGTTGATGGTATTGCACTCAAACAAGTCAATGAATTTGTCAATTTAGGAATAATAACAGATGATGGCATGTGAGGTGCAGAGGAAGGATGGAGACAGTAACTTTGTGACGGTGAAGGATGTGTTAACAACAAGAAAACTCGAGCTTGTAACAAGGAAAAAATCATAAGATGTAACATTCGTCCCACTTCCCTGTCTGCCTCAGAAACCTGGACAATAAAGAAACATCTTTGGAAGAAATTGTGGCCTTCAAAATTCTAAAATATCTATATGTAGACCATATGATTATTTTGTGTCTTCCCAGACAGTTTATTTCTTTCTTTCGAGGAATGTTCTTGCGATGATGTTCTGCCGTTTTGAACCACATCATGAACTTTCCATGACTAACAAGACCTGGCACTGGACTAGAGCTCTAACCTTCTAGCCCAGAGGTGGGGGAATACCCTCCATACACGACAAAGGAACAGATGCTTCAAAGTGCAGTACAAAAAAAACTCTCAAAAACCAATATTTAGAAAAGAAAGCATCAATATTTCAGCTGTTTGATCAGATCTGAAAGTTTCAGTGATCTCTACCAGAGGGGCAGCAGAGAAAGGTGTTTACCTGGACACAGCTGGATGATTGATAGCAGGGGGGTTGTAGTTACGCTGTTGTGGGTGTGTGGGAGTGGTACAGGTCAGACAAGTGTGGTACCAGGAGAGCAGGTCTCCTGGCTGGAGGAGCTACACACAGCAACAATAACAAAAAGCACTGAGTCAAATTACCTGGCTGTTATCGTGTCGCTGCTTGCCACCCATTTCAACCTTCACTCGTTCCTTCCAAATCCCTTTGTGCTCCTTTTTGGTGTTTGGTCTCAATCTGTATTCGAAACTTCCAGAATGTGTTTTATCTATGTTACTTTTAGGGCAATCTTCTAATTCTGTAAGTAGCTGTACATTATCTGTAGCTGTAATTGCAAATTTATAGAAGTTTCTTTGTGCTGGTTAACTGTCATATTTCTTATCCAAGGACTAACAAAGTGCCTGAGATATTGATGTTTAGAAATGGAAGCTTTTTAATTCATTCAATTTTGAATGAGGGAGAATGTGAACCTCCTGATTGTCTCCCCCTGTCTGTTCAGATCCCGAGCCAGTGTATGACCTGTGTCATGTTCGATGCGTACCGGGAGTATATCATTGGGAAGACCGCTCCAGTCCCAGTCAAGGTGTATGACTACTATGAGCCAGGTAGGTTCGAGCAGCTTGGACGCAGGGTGGCTCCGTAGGTAGGGGTCTCCCCGAATTGAAAATTAATCTTCATGACACAACTTCCAGCAGTTCTGCAGGAAAATCCTAAGGAGTGTTTAAATTGTTGCCTAGTGATACAATATTTGTTTAGCTAAAAAAAATCACTATTTGGAAAGGGAGACGTTGTTCAACTGGCAACCGAGTATCATCCAGTTGGCTAAGGAAGAGTGTGTTTGCGGTGTGTTCACTGTGGGAGGGCGTTACAGGGAGGATGGGCATGAACAGTGTGGGATGTGATGAGCCACCTGATCAAAGACTGCACCCAGACAGAGTGAGCAACATTTACTTAGTGTGTCTTCGTGAGTGTGATATTGGTAATTGGAATGGATTTGGGACTGCGTGTGTATGATCCAGCAAACAATCCGACACAATGCAGCAGCTAACTGTTGCTGCTGACTCCCTGCAAACCCCCTTCCTGGCCATGGAAAGTCAAGGACACAAACCTTCTCACATTCTCTAGGAATTTTTCATCGTAAAATGTGCTGGAAAAATGATCTGGAATCCGCTGATCTTCAGATTTCTCTCTCCTAGAAAATAGATCTACTTAATATAATGATCTGAAATGTGTGAGCAGGTACGTAAGATCAAAAACTTAGGAATTATATCAAAAAGGTCTTATTTTCTAAACTAAACAATTTGTTCTGCTGCAGAGGTTATATCTGGAATCATTTTGCTTCAATCACAATCTCGCTGACAGTTCACACGCAACTGATAACTAGGAACTCAGCTAAATCTTGCTGTATTCCTGATGAAGGGCTTTTGCCCGAAACGTCAATTTTACTGCTCCTCGGATGCTGCCTGAACCGCTATGCTCTTCCAGCACCACTGTAATCCAGAATCTGGTTTCCAGCATCTGCAGTCATTGTTTTTACCTAAATCTTACACAAGGTCACATACACAATCCACTGGACGGGACTTGATAGTCTTACATCTTAGCTAGTGATCTGCATTTTAATCTCCTAACACCTGCAGAGTCAGGTGAAGCTTAGCAATGATGCTTTTAAGTGTGGAACCTGGTGATATTACGATTTGGACAAATTTGAACATCCAGACCCAGAGTTTAACAAATTACAAACGGCATGTCAATGCAAGAAAAGGGAGCAGCTCATCAGCGTGAGTTAATAACAAGAAAGAACTGAACAGATTCTAGTCAATAAATGGGAATCTTTTCTTTCACAAAATACTGAAGTGAGACCTAGAAATTTTAATGGGGGAGTTGGGGCAGGGGGTGGGGTGGTTAGGTAGGTGATAACATTTTCTAGTTTGAACTGGGTGGACCTGCTGCTGTGGGGAGGGTCATAAAGAGCACTTTGGGAGATCAGGAGACAGTGAGGGCTGCAGCTGCTGGAGATCAGAGTCGAGAGAGTGGTGCTGGAAAAGCACAGCAGGGCAGGCAGCATCTGAGCAGGAGAGTCCACGTTTCAGGCATAAGCCCTTCATCGGGAATTCCTGATGAAGGGCTTATGCCTGAAACGTCGATTCTGCCTGACCAGCTGTGCTTTTCCAGCATCACACTCCTAACTTTGGGAGATGACACTGACACATTGTGTTGTTAATGATTCAGTCTGTGCAGTATTGTGCTGGCTCCTGTGCGCTGTCTGTTTGGGTGATACATATCGATGTGTGGATGATGACGTGCTGCTCTTGCTCCTCCAGCATTCGAAGCAACCCGTTTTTACAACGTGAGTGAAACCAGTCCTCTGGCTCGTGAGCTGTGTGATGGGACAACCTGTAATGAAGTTGAAAGCTCAGCCAATCAGTGGATAAGTATGTGTTCAAACCTGACTGAGGATGTAAGAATGATAACCCAAAAAGTCTTGTTTACAAGAAAATAATTTATTCTCCAAGCCAAGGGAGGGCAGTGCTGTTTCTGTGACCTCAGTGAGTTGCTGTAGTGTGAACATTGCATCCCTAGTGTGCTGTGAAGCAGTACATATCAAGCCCATTGATAAGTTTAGAATCCCTACAATGTGGAAACAGGCCCTTCAGCCCAATCAGTCCACACTGACCTTCTGAAGAGAAACCCACCCAGACCCATTTCCCCTGACTGATGCACCTAACTCTATGGCAATTTAGCATGACCAATTCACATAACCGGCACATCTTTGGACTGTGGGAGGAAACCCACGCAGACACAGGGAGAATGTGCAAACTCCACACAGGCAGTCGCCCGAGGCTGGAATCGAACCCAGGTCCCTGGCGTTGTGAGGCAGCAGTGCAAACCACTGAGCCACCGTGCCACTCCATTCGAGGAGTCGAAGTGAAATTCTTTAGAACAGAGGCCTGTTGAGGTTCTGTCATAGAGTAAATTTGAGATGGAGATTGACAAAGATTTAATCAGGAAGGTGGTTAAGGGTTATGGAGACAAACAGGAAAGTGGAGGAGGAGTATCAACTCAGCCAATATCATATTGAATGGCAGACCAGACTTGATGGGCTGAATGGCCTATTTCTGCCCCTATGTCTTGGTTTTCAGGTTTTATAGTTTTAATGAATTGCTTTGCTCTGGAGTTGTTGCTCCAGTTGCCAGGGTGAATGGTGAGTGTCCATCGCATTCCTGACTTTAGAGATGTTGAAGGAATTAAGGAGAGCGGGTGAGGTTCTGCCCAGTCTCCTTCCTATCCTGTTCCCATTGATGTGGTAGGCCATTCAGCCCCTCAAGCCTGCTCTGCCATTCTAGTCAAGCTTACCATCTGTCTCAATGCCATATTCCTATTTCCTTTGATGTCATTAGGAATGAGAAATCTATCAATCAGTCTTGAATTTATTTAATGACTGATCTTCCACAGTCTCTGGGATAGAGAATTCTAAAAATTTGCCACCACTGAGTGAAACATTTCCTCCTCTTCTCACTCTGAGATTGTGTTGCCTGGTTCGAGACCTGTCAGCTGGGAGAAACATTCTTTATGAATCTACCCTTTAGAAGGCTGCCTTATGATTTTATAAAATTTCACTGAGATTGATGTGGTTGGTCTAGTTCACGTCTAGGTCTGTTCATGGTGTCTCAGTGAAGGCCATTTGGCCCCTGATGGTGCAGATGCAAGTCAGGGGGATGTTGCTGTATGTTTTCTTCAGGGATGATGATCAGCTGCTCCTGGAGTAACAGGAACTCTACTCACCAGTTGTCATTTCAGGTTTGTCTGTTGATGTGTCATGATGAAAGAATTGTGAATGGAGTTCACTCTAAAGATATCAATTAATAACTGCAGTCCATGGGGTTCTTGTGGTACAGTGGTAGCATTCCTGCCTGTGGGCTAGGAGGCCCAAGTTCAAGTCCCATCCATGCCAGTGATGCCATAGTAACATCTCTGAACAGGTTGTTTAGAAAATATCTACATTTGGGGCTGGAAAGTCCAGGTTCAAGTCCCAGACACACATCACAACCTGTTTGAACAGATTGGTTAGAACATCCATCTCTGCTAAACCTAATATTAAAAAAAACGGTAAATTATAGTTAAATCTTAAGAAAAAAAAGGAATGAAAATAACCCCAGTTCTGAATTGTAAAATAGCAGGAAGGTCACTATTGAAGCAGTTAGAGATGGTTCATTTGAAGGTCCTTCTTTATCCACTTCCTGTGCTATTATTGATGAGGTCTGTTGTGTTTTCTTCATTAGTTGAATTTTGCAAAGTTTTCTTTCCAGCTAGCTGGTTTTCTAGAGATGCTTCAGCTTTATACAAGTTTTGTGAGACTGACGCCAAAAATGGGAGAAATAGCTAGGTTTTTCTGAGAGTCTAAATAGAGTGGTGCTGGAAAAGCACAGCAGGTCAGGCAGCATCCGAGGAGCAGGAAAATCGACGTTTCAGGCAAAAGCCCTTCATCAGGAAGCTTTTGGCCTTTGCTCAGTGACTGAATACTCTACCCATAGTTAAGATGGTGTAAAGTTAAAATCTATCACTGAGACTGTTGGAGGTGCCTTTTTTCAGATAAACCAAGGCTGCTTCCCTCTACGGTGGATCTACAAAGATCTCAATTTTTTTGAATTGTGTCTTGTGCCAGTATTTCATTCTTCGACCATCACCACTAAAAACAAATGACCTAGTTGCTAATTACTTTGCTGTTTGTAGGAGATTGTTGTGGCTCCAGTGTTAAAGAAAGACCATACCTTTCATTGGTCAAAAACCACTTTGGGGCATCGTATTTAGAAAAGTCTGCACCACTGAATCTGTGCAAACTGTACCTTGAACATTTGGTGTGGATGAGTTTCAAAAATGTCAAACGCATCCTCAGAATTGCCTTCCCTCAGCTGCTGGTTTCAGGCAACTAACTGCAAACAAATACAAGGCCAGAAATTAAAATTCTGTGGACCTCATGCAGCTGAGGTGAAGTCGGGTTTGTACTGTGGCCCCTGAAAAAAACAATGCGGGTTATCCCATAACCATGCTAATTACAATCAGGGCTTAAGTCCTTGTGGATCTATAAATTTATAAAATTTATAACTACCCAAGCAAGTGGCACCTCCATTGGCTGCAGAGTTTAATCAGATTGGGACAGATTTACATGGACAGTTACCATTAGAAATGTGAACAAGAAATGCCCTTCATTGCTGCAAATAAATGTAAAAACCTAATTATTGAAGAAAAAAAGTCTGCTTGTGATTAAATACAAAGTAAATATAAGGGGCATTGGTTGGCTGTGATCACTTTCAACTTAGACAATTTTTTTTCTCTATTTCCCTTTGGTAAAGAAATTCCCGATTCTGGTCCGTTGCCAATCCCTGCCCTTTGACCCAGTGACAGGATGACAGCCCCTGTCCCCCACAGCCCTCCTGGGCTCCTGATAGTGAGCACATACCTGTGAGTGGGGCCTCTCTGCAGCTCGTTAAAGCTGACCAAAAGGAACGTTTATATAATCTCCTCAATCCCACTAACCCCCACCTTCTCTAATCATTGCCTGAAGATCTTGGTAAACAAGTCAAGCTGCTCCTGTACAGGCCTGTCCCCTGAATCCATTGGTAATTTACAGTTAGTCTCCATGAGAAGCAAGCTGTCAAACCAGACCCCTCTCAGCATGTTCAAGCCTGAAGGCAGTGTCTCACTGAGAGAATCATTTACAAGGCAGGCCTGGACCTCCTGATCACAGGTAGTTTATAGCCTGGCCTGGTGATGTTTTGTGGTATTCTGGTTTCTTTTAAACTTACCTCATAGCTGTCAACTGGGAACTAATGAAACACAGCCCTTTTATAATAACTACAAATTACTGCTGCACTGTCTGAGCGTGCCAGCAGCTGCTTCAAACCCTACAGTCAGAACATGGCATTGTTGCAGAATGAAAGGGGCATTCATTTTGAAACAAGCTCATTGAATTCACAAGGAAAGCACGATGTGGTCTTCAGTCCTCAGGCCCACTTTGCTCCGTGGTCAGTGCACACTGGCCCCAACTTGTGTGACACAGAGCAGCGTGGTCCAGGCTTAATGCATCAACTCTCCTCCCTCTAACATTTTTGTTAGTTCACAAAGACAAAGAGGTCCAGATTCAGTTAGCAGCCTTGTCAGGGGACAGCACCCTGTCTCTGGGTTTAAGCCAAACTGGTAGTGCCATCTTTCTGTTGAGATGTCACACACAAGTTTCATCTGCCCCTTCAGCTGGATGGAGAAGAACAACAGGAGGAGTTTCCAGTCACTTGGCCAACATTTAGTTATAGAGTCATGCAGCACAGAAACAGACCCTTTGGCCCAACGCATCCATGCTGACCAGGTTTCCCAAACTGAACTAATCCCATTTTCCTGCATTGGACATGTATCTTTCCTGTCCATGTACCTTGTCTGTTAAATATTGTCATTGTACTTGTCTCTGTGTTCAATTATCAGATTTTTGTCATGCATCTGCTTGTGGGATCTTGCTGTGCATTTATTGATTGCCACAATTATGTTAAAATATTTGCTACTTTTGAAAAAGTGACTTGTTGGCTGTGAAGTGCTTTGGAGTGACCTGCAGTTGTCACAGGTGCTATTGAAATGCACAATCTTTCTTTCACCTTTTGGGCTGGCAGCTCTCTGCATGTTCATTGGGACATAGCGAGTTGAATCAGGCAGGGTTCCAGGTCCTAATCCTTGTCTTGACGGTGGGGATGCAGGATGAGGTTCTGTCTCGTTGTCTGCAATACATTGATCTAGCAAGAGTAGGCACTTACCAAAATCCTTCCAACCAAACCAACAATCACATCTTACATTTAGATAGTGCCTTTAATACTGGGAAATGCCTCTCAGGCATGTTCTAAGACAGAATTCGATGCTAAGCCACACCAGCAGATAAAGGACAAAAGACCAAAAACATTGTCAAAGATTTAGCCAAAAGGAGGTGCTTTTCAAGAAGTGTTTGGAACAGGGAGAGACAGAGACAGAGAGGATAAAGGAGGAAATTCCAGAGGTTGGGGCCCAGGCAGCAGAAGGCACAGCCACCAACAGTTACATTCAGCAATGCTCAGAGTTGGAAGGTGCACTGATCTCGCAGCATTGTGGGGCTAGAGTGGGTCACAGAGGTGGGGGAGGTGTGGGGTGGTGGTGGAGTGAGGCCTCAGAAGGATGTGGAAATAAAAATTAAACCTTTGCAGTGATAGGGTGGGGTGGGGGGGGGAGGTGGGGAAAGGAGACAGTGCAGGTCAATGAGTACAGGCCTGTGCTGGGGTTAATGGGCTTTGCTTGGTGCAGCAGAGGGAGGGGGCTCTGGAGATTAAGTGCATTCCTTGGTAAGTGAGCCGTCACGCACCTTAATCTCTTCTGGAGGGTCAGAGTCAAAGCAGATCGGTGCCGGGCAGAGCCTGCTGCAGCTGCCCCAATGATGTAACTGAGAAACTTTAGTTGGGTTTTAGAAATGCCCCTTGGGCATAATATAACAGTTCCTGTTGGCATGGCAACCGAGCTGCTCATAATAAAAGAATAAACAACTACTCTCTCGTGCAACCTCGAGACTTCCATCACCAGTTGCTAACATCTTTAAAACAGACAGGAGAGAATTTCATTCCCTCTTATATCACATCCCCAACAGCACCTTCCAAACCCACAAGCACTTCTATCCGGAAGGACAAGGGCAGCAGATACATGGGAACACCACCCCTGCAAACAGGTTCTCCTCCCAGAAGCCACACACCATCATGACTTGGAAATATATTGCCGTTCCTTCACTGTCACTGGGTTTCAATCCTGCCATTCCCTTCCTAAGGGCACTGTGGGTCTACCTAGAACACATGGACTGCAGCGGTTCAAGAAGGCAGCTCACCATCACCTTCATGAGGGCAGTTAGGCCCAGGCACTAAACCCTGGTCTCGCCAATGACACCCGTGTCCCGCGAATGAAGAAAAGGTAGTTGCAGGAAGGAGGTACTGTCCCTGGAGAAAATGCTGGGCAGATTCAGCAGAATGAAACTGGGTTCTAAAGGGTTACATGACGAGCTGCATGGGCTGTTCTCGTACTCCCTTAAATCAAGAAGATTAAGTGAAGATTGAAACAAGGGGTTTAGGTTTAAATTAAAACCAGGTCATTAGGGATGATGTCAGACAAAGGGGAGTGGAAATCTGGAACTGTTTCCCATTCCCAACCCCCCCCCCCCCCCCCCCCCCATGCACATGATAAAGCTGTGGGTAGGTGGAGGGGCTGAATGAAATTTGCAGCTTTCATAGCTGTGACTGAGAAGCTTTTGTCAGATAAAATATTAAATCCACAAGCAGAGGCCAAATTCCAGTGACACTGGCTGCCTTCTCAAACCCAGTCTGTGTGAACATCTCAGCAGGGAAGCTCAACAGGTGATCTCAGTGAGGGAGGGACGCAAGTGAGGCCAAGAGTTATGTCATCCTCAGATTCTTCATCTTCCCTTCATTATGGGAACAGCAATCATTGTATCATTGGGTTCAGAGTGACTGGAAAAAGACAGTGGCCTATCTGGAGTTGGGATAATTAACTGGGGCAGAGACTTCGAATAGAATTAGGTCAAAGAGACTTGAACAAAAGGTTGTAGGGATAAACTGTAGCTGAACAATGTGATGGTTCAGGTACAGTTAAGGTATATTCCCTTCAAAGGGAAAGGTAGGACAGGTAAATCCAGATCTCCCTGGATGTCAAAGGAGGTAGATTCCTGATGAAGGGCTTTTGCCTGAAACGTCGATTTTCCTGCTCCTTGGATGCTGCCTGACCTGCTTTTCCAGCACCACTCTAATCTAGACACTGATTTCCAGCATCTGCAGTCCTCACTTTTGCCTAAAGGAGGTAGAGATTAAATAAAGAAGAAAAAGTGTATTTATGACAGATGTCATTTAGAAAATTCAATTCAAAACCAACCTGAATACAAAATATTCACAGGGGAAGTGAAAACCCAATATCAGCAAAAAGGGACTATGATAAAAGACTGGGCGGTAACATAAAGGGAAATCCCAAAGTCTTCTGTAAGCACACAATAGTGAAGGGTGGTAAAAGGAAGATTAGGACTGATTAAGGAACAAAAAGGTATGAACAAATGGAATCCAAGGGCATTGCCGAGGCACTAAGTGAACATTTCAATCAGTTTTTACTGAGGAAGGAAATGTTAGCTTGGTAATAGTGAGAGAGGAGGAAATGCCATCACAACAAGGAAATATTGGTTGAGCTGTTAGAGTTGATGAGACATTAGCCAAGAATAGATGAAATGCATCTAAGGGTATTGAAGGAAGTGAGAGTGGAAATTGTAGAGGCAGCGATAATAATCTTCCAACCCTCCCTGGATTCTGGAGTTGTACCAAACATTCCTCCCTTTTTCTAAAGGAAAAGCCCAGCAATTACAGATCATTCAGTTTAACGTCCGCGGTAGGGATACATCTAGAAACAATAATTTGAGATAGAATTAATAGGCACATGGAAAATATGGGATAATTAGGGAGAGGCAGCATGGATTTCTTAAGAGAAAATGGTGTTTAATTTGTTAGAGTTCTTTGAACAGATAACAGAGAGGGTCAATGGGGAGTAATGCTGTTCACTTGGTGTTCATGGACTTGCAGAAGGTGTTCAATTACTGCAGCATTTCAGAATTGTGACAAAACTTGTAGACATCGAATAAAAAGGACATAGTAACACGGGATACAGAATGAAGGACAGGAAACAGGAATGATTAATCGTTATGTTTTGGGCTGAAGGCAGGTTTGTCAGGGAGTTCCCCAGGAGTTGTTTTGCTTTTCTTGATTTATATTAACGATCTCAACCTTGGCATGTACGGGATGATATCAGAGTTTGTGGGCAATACATTTCTTGGAGAATTCTAACCTGGAAGGAGGACATTGTAGAATTTCGAAAGAACATCAACAAGTTGGTGAATTGGCAGCAGATGGAGTTCAGTGCAGAGAAGTGTGAGGTGAGACATTTTAGAAGAACCAAGGGAGACAGTGCAAAATGAAGGGACTACTCTAAAGGATTTGCAAGAGCTGAGAGACCAGAGAGGTTGCATGTATTTGAGGAAAGTTTCTTTCACCAATAGGGTGGTGGGAGTCAGGAATGCACTATCTGGGAGGGGAGTTGAGGCGGGAAACTGCTCAACACTTTTAAAAAGTACTTGATTGAATATGAATTATCACAGCATTCGAGGCTATAGTGCAGGCATGTGGGATTAGTGTAGATTAAGTGTAATTTTGACGGTACAGACACGGTAAACTGAAGGGCCTTTTTTGTGCTGTATGATTCATAAACTTCAGTTAGAAAGACAAATGGAGAAGTTGAAGCTGTTTTTCTTGGAGAGGGAAAAGCTGGGACAAGATTGGATAAATGCTTTCAAAATCATGAGAAGTCTGCAGAGACTAGATCAGGGGAACCTGTTCCCACTCATTAAAGGATTGAGAATCAGAGGGCATAGTTTGACTCAGCGAGTAGTTAGGGTCTGGCATGCTCTGCCTGGGAATGTGGTGAAACGTTCCCGAGGGACATTGAATGATGAATTAAGTCAAGTCAATGTGTAGGATTTGAGGGAACAGCACAATTCACCTAGCTGAAACAGCGTGTCCAGACCGGATGAGTCAAATGGCTACAATATGTTATCTTACACCATCATAATTTGCTGGATCTGAGCTCCGAAGTGGGGAAGTTTGCCGATGTTCAGCTCCATTTGCAACTTCTCCAATTCTGAAGCAGTCTGTGTCCAAATGCTGCAAGACCTGGACAGTATTCAGGTTTGCAGATGCTGGAGATCAGAGCTGAAAATGTGTTGCTGGAAAAGCGCAGCAGGTCAGGCAGCATCCAGGGAACAGGAGAATGAAGAAGGGCTTATGCCCGAAACGTCGATTCTCCTGTTCCCTGGATGCTGCCTGACCTGCTGCGCTTTTCCAGCAACACATTTTCAGTATTCAGGTTTGGGCTGACAATTGGCAAGTAACATATGTGCTGCACAAATGACCGGCAATTACTATCTCCAAGCAGAGAGAATGAATCTCCCACTATCAACATCCTGGGGTTACCATTGACCAGAAACTGGACTCACCATGTAAACACAGTAGCTATGAGATTAGCTCAGTCGCTAGGAATACTGTGGTGAGTAACTCACTTGACTTTCTCATGCCTCTCCACTACCTACAAGGCACAAGTCAGGAGTGTAATGGAATACCTCCCCACTTACCCAGCTCCAACAATACTCAAGGCCTGACACCATCCAGGGCAAAGCAGCTCGCTTGGTGGTACTACACTCCCTCCACAACCAACGCTCAGTAGCAGCAGTGTGTACTATCTATAAGATGCACTGCAGAAACTCTCAAAGGTTCCTCAGACAGCATCTACCATCTAGAGGGACAAGGGTAGCAGATACACAGGAACAAATTCCTCTCCAAGCCATTCACCATCCTGACTTGGAAGTATATTGCCGTACCCTCACTGTCACTGGGTCACAATCCTGGAATTCCCTCCCTAAGGGCATTGTGGGTCTACCTACAGCACATGGACTGCAGCGGTTCAAGAAGGCAGCTCACTCCTACCTTCTCAAGGGGTAATGAGAGCTGGGCAGTAAATGCTGGTCCATCCCGTGATGCCCACACCCTGTGAAAGAATCAAACCATATTCTCAGTTGTGAGCAGACACTGTGTGGATGGGAAAGAGTTTGGCAATTCTTTGCCGCACCCTGAGGATGGTCTAGAATTGTGGTACTTGCTCCCTGTTCCATGTAGCTTGGAGTGTGACCTGATTTTTGAGAAGGCGGTATCCTAGTTAAGTTGTGAAAAGTTTTGTCATTGCTTGACCTTTCTGCTGATTATGACAAGGTTCTTTCCTGTTGGGCACTTGTATCTGGGGCTGAAGGAGGGACAGTGGGTGATTGGTTATCAAGGCACCAGTGACAATGACTCTGTGAGCCAGACTAAGGGATGTTGACAAACTGATTTCCCTTCAATCCCTTCAGCAACATCATCTGAGGATTCTGTATCAATTGAAGGCTGACACCATTCAGTTCTACTCATGACCCATTCACTCAGCCACTCCAATCCAATCCAATACTGCTGATTGCTAGCCTGTTTATTCAACATCAGCTAGTCCTGAATTTCCTCCAGTTAAATCTTCTGAAGCTGAATCCAACGTCTTTGCACCTGCTACAAATTGCAATCCCTTGCCATCATCACTCTGGGTAACAGAGAGGCTATGTGAGCTGCCCTCAGAAGCTCTCCATACATCCACACCAACACTATGTCTGCCCACTGCATCATCTTCTCTAACTAGCTTCAGCTCTTCTACTGTGGAAGCCCTCATCCATGCCTTTATTATATCAAGACTGAACTATCTATTGGGGCTGCTCTCCCATATGATACCCTCTCAGGCCTTCAGCTTGTTCAAACCTCAACTAGCCTACATTGTAAATGCCCCCAAACCTTCTTTCGTCGTTACCTGTGGGCTCTTTAACCTACATTGACACCGAGACTAGCAACATTTTGAGATTAAAACTCTCTCATTTGTTCATATGGTCTTGGTGTGGTGATAGAACAAAGAAATTTACAGCACAGAAACGGGCCCTTCGGTCCTCCAAGCCTGAGCCGATCCAGATCCTCTATCTAAACCTGTCACCTATTTTCTAAGGATCTGTATCCCTCTGCTTCCTGCCCATTCCTGTATCTGTCTAGATACATCTTAAATGACGCTATTGGGCCCACCTCTACTGCCTCTGCTGGCAATGCATTCCAGGTACCCACCACCCTCTACATAAAGAACATTCCACACATATCTTCCCTAAACCTTTTCCCTCTCACTTTGAACTCATGATCCCAAGTAATTGACCTCCCCCACTCCGGGGAAAAAGCTTCTTGCTATCCAACCTGTCTATACCTCTCATGTAGATCTCAATTAGGTCCCCTCTCAACCTCTGTCTTTCTAATGAAAAGAATCCTAATCGACTCAACCTCTCTTCATAGCCAGCGCCCTCCATACCAGGCAACATCTTGGTGAACCTCCTCTGCACTCTCTCCAAAGCATCCACATCCTTTTGGTAATGTGGCGACCAGAACTGTATGCAGTATTCCAAATGTGGCTGAACCAAAGTCCTATACAACTGTAACATGACCTACCAACTCTTATACGCTGAAAATGTGTTGCTGGAAAAGCGCAGCAGGTCAGGCAGCATCCAAGGAACAGGAGAATCGACGTTTCGGGCATAAGCCCTTCCTCAGGAACCAACTCTTCAGGAACCTACCAACTCTTATACTCAATACCCCATCCGACGAAGGAAAGCATGCCGTATGCCTTCTTGACCAGTCTATCACCTTGCGTTGCCACCTTCAGGGAATAATGGACCTTGACACCCAGTTCTCCAATCTATCTATATTCTGCTGCATTCTCTGACAGTCCCCTTCAATATCTGCTACTCCACCAATCTTAGTAATCTGCAAACTTGCTAATCAGACCACGTATACCTTTCTCCAGATCATTATGTATATCACAAACAACAGTGGTCCCAGCACGGATCCCTGTGGGACACCACTGCTCACAGCTCTTCATTTGAGAAACTCCCTTCCACTCCTACTCTCTGTCTCCTGTTGCCCAGCCAGTTCTCTATCCATCTAGCTCGTACACCCTGGACCCCATGTGACTTCACTTTCTCCATCAGCCTACCATGGGGAACCTTATCAAATGCCTTACTGAAGTCCATATATGACATTCACAGCCCCTCCTTCATCTATCAACTTGGTCACTTCCTCAAAAGAATTCTATTGAGTTGGTAAGACATGACCTTCCCTTCACAAAACCATGCTGCCAATCACCAATAAGCCCATTTTCTTCCAAACGTAAATAGATCCTATCCCTCAATATCTTCTCCAGCAGCTTCCCTCCCACTGACATCAGGCTCACAGGTCTATAATTATCTGGATTATCCCTAATACTCTCCTTAAACAAGGGGACAAAATTAGCAATTCTCCAGTCCTCTGGGACCTCACTCGTGTTAAAGGACGCTGCAAAGATGTCTGTTAAGGCCCCAGCTATTTCCTCTCTTGCTTCCCTCAGTAACCTGGGATAGATCCCATCCAGACCTGGGGACTTGTCCACCTTAATGCCTTTTAGAATACTCAGCACTTCCTCCCTCCTTACCCAACTTGACCTAGAATAATCAAAGATCTATCCCTAACCTCAACATCAGCCATGTTCCTCTCCTCGGTGAATACCGATGCAAAGTACTATTAAGAACCTCACCCATTTTCTCTGACTCCATGCCTAACTTTCCTCCTTTGTCCTTGAGTAGGCCAATCCTTTCCCTAGTCACCCTTTTGCTCCTTATATACAAATAAAAGGCGTTGGGATTTTCCTTAACCCTGTTGGCAAAATATATTTCATGAGCCCTGTTAGTCCGCTTAATTCCTCTTTTCAGTTTGGTCCTACTTTCCTGATATTCTTCCAAAGCTTCATCTATTTTCAGTTGCTTAGACCTCATGTCTGCTTCCTTTTTCCTCTTAGCTAGTCTCAATTTCATCTGTCACCCATGGTTCCTTAATCTTGCCATTTCTATCCCTCATTTTCACTGTGACATATCTCTCCTGCACTCTCACCAACCTCTCTTTAAAAGCCTCCCAGACATCAAATGTGGATTTACCCTTAAACAGCTGCTCCCAATCCACATTCCCCAGCTCCTGCCAAATTTTGCTACTGTTGGCCTTTCCCCCAGTTTAGCACTTTTTAGGACCACTCTAGTCTTTGTCCATGAGTATTTCAAAACTTACGGAATCACGATCACTGTTCCCAAAGTAATGCCCTACTGAAACTTCAACCACCTGGCTGGGCACATTCCCCAACACCAGGGCTAGTAATGACCTCTTCCTAAGTTGGACTACTTACATACTGCTCTATAAAACCCTCTTGGAGGCTCCTTAAACCTCTAACACTAAGTGAATCCCAGTCAATGTTGGGAAAATTAAAATCTCCCATCACCATCCTGTTGTTCCTACATCTTTCCATAATCTACCTCCTACTCGCTGTTGGGAGGCATGTAGTACAGCTCCAACATTGTTACCACACCCTTCCTATTTCTGAGCTTTGCCTATATTGCCTCACTGCTCAAGTCCTCCATAGTGCCCTCTTTCAGCACAGCTGCTATATCCGCTGTCCAGTAATGCAACTCCTGCTCCTCTTTTACCTCCATCTCTATCCACTGGAAGCATCCATATCCTGGAATGGAGAGATGCCAATCATGCCCTTCTGTCAACCAAGTCTCAGTAATAGCAATATCATACTCCCAGGTACTAATCCAAGCCCCAAGTTCACCTGCTTTACCTACTACATTTCTTACATTAAAACCGTGTACCTCAGACCACCTGTCCCTTTGCATTCATCATCTGCTCCCTCCCTACTCTTCCCATTAGTCATGCTAACTTCTTATCCAGTTCCTTACAGGCTTTAGTTACTACCTCCTTACTGTCCATTAGCCACCTCATTTGGTTCCCATTCCCCTGCCGGATTAGTTTAAACCCTGCCCAACAGGGTTAGCAAAAGCACCCCCAGGACATTGGTTCCAGTCCTGCCCAGGTGTCGACCATCTGATTTGTAAAAGTCCCACCTCCCCAGAACTGGTCCCCATGTCCCAAAAATCTGAATCTCTCCTTCCTGCAGCATCTCTCAAGCCTGATAAGATTGGATTGGATAAGCCTCATGCTCTAGGGAATTTGAATTCAGTAAAATCTGGAAGAAGAAGCTGGTATCATTGGTAATGTTATAATCACTGTTAATTGTCATAAAAACTCATTGGGTTTACTAATGTTGCCTGGTATGGGGCATTTTTAGGAATGAAGAAAGGTTGGATAGACTGGGTTTGTTTTCACTGGAACACAGGAGATTGAGGGGTGACCTGATGAAATTTTATAAGATTGTGAATGGCGTGAATAGAGTGGAAAGTATGAGGCTTTTCCGTGGATGGGTCAATTACTAGGGGACACAGGTTAAAGGTGCGGGGTTGGCGGGGGGGAGTTTAAAAGAGATGTGTGAGGTAAGTTTTTCACACAAAAGGTGGTGAGTGTCTGGAACGTGCTGCCAGAGGAGGTGGTAGTGAGAACAGACACAACAGCAGCTTTCAAGAAGCACCTGGATGAATAGGAAGGGAATAGAGGGATACGGATCCAGTAGGTGAAGACAGTTTTAATATGGAAGGGCAAAATGTGACAGCATGGGCTTGGAGGGCTGAAGGGTCACACATGCAGATGACAAGCAACATGAATTCGACTGGGACAACACGACCATTATAGGGCAAGCCAAACAGAGAACAGCCAGGGAATTCCTAGAGGCATGGCACTCATCCACAGACTCTATCAACAAACACATCGACCTGGACCCAATATACCGGTCACTACAGCGGACAGCTGGAACTGACAACCAGAAGCTGCAGAGACAGGCCACTATAAATTCCGGAGGAAACATCACAGAAGCATTTCACAGGAGGCTCCCAAGCACTGAGGATGTCACCTAGACAGGGGACGAAACGTTTGCAAGACAAATTCCCAGCTCGGCGAACAGAACCACAACAATGAGCACCCGAACTACAAATCTTCTCCCAAACTTTGACCTTCCCAAAGTGCTGTAATTCTGGCTTCTTTAACCTCTTCCCCCATTGGTCGTCAGCTTTCAGCTGTTCACCCCTACAATCCCATATTTAAATCTTTCTCTCTCTCTTTGTCTGCTCCTTCAAGTTGTTCCTTAAAAACAAACCTCTTTGACCAAGTTTTTGAACACTTGTCCCAATGTCAGCTTATGCAGCTCAGGGACAAATATTGTCTAGTGAAGCTCCTGTGAAGCACTTTGGGATGTTTTATTTCATTAAAGGTGCTATATTAATGCAGGTTTCTATGTTGGGGGCCAGCCCATCACTAAGCTGCCTACGTAGTTCACCTGGTCCATCAAAGGGTGAATGGGCAGGCTGTTCCGACTGCTTTGAGCTGATTAGCTTGTTTAATGTCTGTTCCATTTCTTCTAGGGTTTGTCCAGTCTGCGACCTGTAAGAATGTGTATGACTGTCTGGAAGAGGAACACTATGAGCTGTGCACATGTTACCGTGACTGTGGTTTCGATGGAAGCCCTGTTTGTGGCTCTGATGGGATTCTTTATCAGAACCAGTGTCAGATGGAGGCGGCAGCATGTCGAAACAATACCAGAATTGAACGGGTTACAGTGTCACAGTGCAGCCCCAGTAAGAGATCTTCCAATTTACTCTTTTTGGTTTCAATAGCGGTGGTAGAGGAACCATTTTTTTACTTTTTGGGCCCAGAGCTCAATTTAATCTGAACTGTGGGACTGAATATCACAGTCAGCTGGAAATTGTGTCAGCATCAGAACCAAAAAGATCCACTAAATACTGACCACTTGACCAGATGGGTTTGGTCTCATCTTTTCAGCCTGCTCATCTCGGTCTCTGTATCACTCTATCTGACTGTGGGTTTCTTTCTGGTTGCCTTTCCCTCTGTCTCTCTTTCTCTCTCAGTTTGTCCATCTGTAGTTCCTCACATCTAATTGGGTCTCTTTCTGCTTCTCTCTAGCTCTATCGCTCATGCACTCTCTCACTATCTTACTCTCTCTCTCGCTCTATCACTCGCTCTTTCGCACTATCTCTTGCACTCTCTCTCTCGCTCTCTATTTTTCTCCCTCGCGTGGGTGGTTTTGAGTTTGGTCTTTAAGGTGCACACACTGCAGGATGAGGCTTGACATCTGCCTCTTGTTTCTTCACACAGCGGAGAGCGTCCCTCCAGAGACAGAGGCTGTGGTGTCACCGATGACATTGGACTTGAGAGAACAGAGACAGCCAGGTAGTTGTAAACCACAGTGTATGAGCTTGTGGTGAGGGTCCCAGTGGGACAGGCAGCTGCTGAATGCCTCATTGGGCACTGGCTGTGTGCCCAGACTGGGGCGGGCGGAGCAGCTGGGGGAGCAGGGAGGCTTCCTCAGCTTCATTCCAGAGATAAGGCTGGAGCTTGCCAGCTTCCCCCAGACAACCCACTGCATTCAGACCAGTCTGTCCCCAGGGTGGAACCTGTAGCCTCACCCCCTTCACCATCCCCAGGATGGAGCTCATGCTGTGCACCCCCTCCCCCCACCCTGCCCGGGCAGTCATCTGCAGCAGTGACAGCGAGTTCTTTGTGAACAATCGCAGTGCAGCTTTCAAAAAATCCGACAATAAACAGATTTAAACAGTGTGATTCCGGCTCAGTGGAAAGGCTGGGGAAGCCAGGATTGTTCTCTATGGAGCTGAGAGGATTAAAGGGAGTTTTAATGGAGCTGCTTAATATCAAAGGGTTTCGGTGGCGTTAATGAGGAGAAACTGTTTCCAGTGACCAGAGGGACACAGGTGGAGGAGAATTGGCTAAGGAACCAGAGGAAGGTGTGGTTTTTGTGTTACACAGCGAGTTCTTGTTATCCAGAACATGCTGGCTGAAAGGGCATTAGAAGCTGATTCAGTAATAATGCTCAAAAGAGAAAATGGAGAAATAGTTGAAATGTGAATCATGGGGAAAGTGCAGAGGGAGTGAGACTAACTGGAAAGGTCTTTCAATAAGCCAGCACCAGTAGAGCAGGCCAAATGGCCTCCTGCATTGTACAAACCTCAGAGACAGTGGGAATCCAGGTCAACACCAGCTGTTAGTGTGAGCAGTTTGTTTGTTAATGGGAGGCTACGAGGCTGTGTCTGACTCTGTCAGTATCTGCACTCCTCCATGTGATGTTTCAGTGATAATCCTTCTCTGCCTGTGTGGGGTCCAGTGTGGAAGCACAGAGTCTCTTCTCTGCGTTCCTTCCATCCATTAGTTAATCTGTCTCCACCTGCACAGCCCCAGACACTCTTTTAACCAAACCCTACCAATTTAGACATTTTTAAGTGTTCGGAAACTTTTGTTGTCAGTCAGGTGGAAAGGAAACAATGATTAATTTAAAGGGTTTTTTGTTTTAATTTTTTTGGATAATTACATTGCCTGTAAACACAGACTCGAGACAATTCTTTTTAAAAGATCAAAGCTCTGCTCTAATAACAGTTTCACAGAATGATGGCTCCTTCTAAACATATTCTCTATGTTTCTTTGAAAGTGTCTTCACAAAGCAGTGCCCAGCTTTGCCGTCACTGGTGGATTTATCCAGATGTGTTGCCTGGCATGGAGCCATCTCACTCGCTGTGTCCCCGAATCCACTGCCAAGCCTCTGGGAGTGGTTGCAATGCATTTTGTAGATGGTACACGCTGCTACTGACCAGCGGTGGTGGAGAGAGTGGTGATGGCTCATTGAGCAGGCTACGCCCATAGAGACATTTGAATGAGGTGCAGAACTAAACCATTCTAATCCTCTTGTGCACACTGTCCTTAAATACGATTACAGCTTCTCTGATGGTAACCTCAAATTGACATTTCCACCTACCTCTGATCATCTTTCAACCTCTCGCTTACCAAGAATGTAGCTCCCTCTGCCTTAAAAATATTCACAGACTCTGCTACCGCCCCTTTTTCAGGAAGACTGTTCCAAAGGCTGACCATCCTTCGAAAACAAAAATGTAACATCTCTGTTTTAAATGGGAGCTCCTTGTTTTTAAACATCCTTTCAACGTCCACCCAGTCCAGTCCCTCAGGATCTTGTTCGTTTCAATTAATTCACCTCTGACTCTTCTAAACACCAGAGAATACAAGCCCCATTCTCTCCCGCCTCTCCTCATAAGGTAATCCATTCATTCTACGGATTAGCCGAGTAAACCCTCTCTGAACGCTTCATTAAATAACAAGACCTGAACTCCAGTTGTGGTCTCACCAATACTGTATATAACTGAAACATAACTTCCCTACTTCTGGAATCAATTCCCCATGTGATAGATTATCACATTTTATTAGCTTTCCTCATCATTTGCTTTTTTTTGTCCTGGATGGTGTCGAACTTCTTGAGTGTTGTTGGAGCTGCCTCCATCCAGGCAAGTGGGGAGTATTCCATCACACTCCTGACTTGTGCCTTGGAGATGGTGGACAGGTTTTGGGAATTCTGCAGGATTCCTAGTCTCTGACCAGCTCTTGCAGACACTGCACGTATACGGTGAATCCAGTTGAGTTTGTAGTCAGTGGTAGTGAAATGACTCCTTGATGCCACACTTGGTTCATGTGCAGCCTTGATATCAAGGGCTCACTCTTGCCTCACCACTGGAATTCAGCTCTTTTGTCCATTTTGGATGAAGAAATTAAGCTATAAAGAGAGACTAGATAGGCTTGCATTGTTTTCTTTAGAGTAGAGAAGGCTGAGGGAACACACGACAGAGATGTATAAGGTTATGAGGGGTATGAGCAAGGTGAAGTTAGAGTAGCTGTTCCCCTTGGTGGAGGGATCTATCGTGAGAGGGCATAGTTTAAGGTAAGGGGCAAGAGATTCAGAAACATTCAAGGATATGGGACAAGTGCAGGAAATTGAGATTAGCGTGCCTTTAGTAGAAGTTATATTGATACAGACTCAATGAGACAAAGGGCCTTTTCTGTGCTGTATGAATCTGTGTTTGAACAAAGGAGGTAATGAGGTCAGTAGCTGAGTGGCCTTGGTGGAACCCAAATGGGCGTCACTGAGCAGGTTATTGCTGAGAAGGTGCTGGTGGATAGCACTGTTGATGACACCTTCCATCACTTTACTCACGATGAAGAGTAGACTGATTGGACAGTAATTGGCCAGGCTGGATTTATCCTGCTTTTTGCCTACAGGACATACCTGGGCAATTTTCCACATTGTCGGGTTGATGCCAGTGTTGTAACTGTACTGGAACAGCTTGGCTAAGGGAGCAGCAAGTTCTGGAGCACAAGATTTCTTAATGGTAACAAGAGTGTAAACAGAGGTACAAAAGTCTCACAAACAGTAAAGGTAATGAGAAGGCTGATGAAATATTGCCTTTAGCCTGGTGGTAACTGCATTAATGGCGTGAATGTTTTACTGGAATGAAACCTCTGGGAAGACTCTTTCTGGAGGGTTTAGTTCTAGAACCTGCCCCTCAGGGAGGAGATACTGACCTTGGAGGAGTGCATGTTGACCAGAATGATCCCATGGCTGAAAGGGTTAAATTATGAAGGGAGGTGAGGCGGATATTCTCTAAGTGTTTCAATTATTTTAAAAAAAAGGATGTAATAGACAGAGTGATTAAGAAGGCATTTGGCATTCGTACCTTCACTACTCAGTCCTTTGTGAATACAGGTTTGGGATGTTATGTTGAGGTTGTACAGGACATTGGTGAGGCCTCTTCTGGAACACTGTGTCCAGTTCTGGTCACCCTGGTATAGGAAGGATATTATTAAACTGGAGAGGGTTCAGAAAAAAATTCCCAGGATGTTGCTAGATATAGAAGGTTTGAGTTACTAGGAGAGGCAGGATAGACTGAGACCTTTTTCACTGTACCGTAGGAGTTTGAGAGGTGACCTTATAAAGGTTTATAAAATCATGAGGCGTATAGATAGGGTTAATGATAGTTGTCTTTTCCCTGAGATGGGCGATTTCAAGGCTGGGCGGCATATCTTTAAGGTGAGAAGAGAAAGACATATAAAGGGCATGAGTGGCAAAGGGTTTACACAATGGTTTGTATGTGGAGTGAACTTCGAGGAAGAGGTGGATGCAGGTACAATTACGTTTAAAAGACATTTAGATAAGAACATGAAGGGGAAAAGTTTGGAAGGATATGGGTCAGGAGCAGATAGGTGGGACTAGTTCAGTTTGGGATTATGGTCAGCATGGACTGGTTGGGCCGAAGGGTCTGTTTCTGTACTGTATGATCCTGAGACTGAGAAACTATTGCTTCTCTGGGGTGAGTCCAGACCAAAAGGGAGCAGAACCTTTAACATTCAAACCAAAATGTTGGCTATTCTTGGGGGTTGGGACGGGGGTGGGGGAGGGTGTTGGGGTTGGCAGAGCTCCAGACTCCTCTAAAAGCTGTGAATGCCCCAGAACAGCCAAAACTTGCAGGATTGTGACTGATGGCAGTGAACATCACTATAGTCCCTGAGGCCTCACAGGCTGCACCTTCACTACAGAGAGACGGAAACAGAGTCATACAGGGAGAGGGGGAGATGACTGAGAGTGTCCCTGCCTCAGCTGAGGAATGTGGTTGGTGAGGTGGGGCCATCGCAGTCAGATCTTTATTGGTTAAAGTACTGAGGGACATGAACCAGAAGTTCATTTTGGAACAGCCATGAACTCAGATAATGGCCTGAGCTCTGCTCAGCCCCACAGGCAATTGAGGACACCAAAAATAACTTCAGCATCATTTGAAAAAGTCGGATTCTGGTCAGCAGATGATGCCTGAGATTAGTGTCACTGCGCTGGAATAATGTATTCTGTTCAGGAGTGAGACAGAGGGCAATCAATATCGTTCCTTCAACTCAGCCAAACGCATATCGCCATGTAAACAAACATCATGTTTACTCGGAGCTGCAAATGGCTCGGGTTCGTCTTGTTGACTGTTTCACAGGATTCCCCATTTTGTCCTCACACCAACTCCGCATGGAAACTGTTGGCCCCAAGCTGTAGCACGGGCACCACCTGGAGGTTGAGGAAACACACTGCAACTACTCAAAACACTGCCATTTTCACAAATTATGTCTTTAATTTCAATATTAAGAATACTTTAAAAATTGCACCGGTCAATAATCTGTTTTGTTAAATCCCCATCTGTCTAACAAATTCATTCTACTGCGATCTTCTCCCTCTCTTACTATAAACTTTCTCTGCCTCTTCTCTCTCTCTGACCCTGCTCTTTCTCTCTCACCTTACCTCTCTTCTTTCTCCATCTGTTGCTGTCTTGCCCGATGTCTACTTCCTCCTTCTATCACACTCCTTTGTTCACATCCTGTATTGATCTCTACCTCAATCCCTTTTCCATTTTCCATTCCTCTTTATGTTTTACTCTATCTCCCATTTGTTACCATTTCCCAATCTCTTCCCCTCTCTTCCTCACTCCCTCACCTTCCCTTTCTCGGCTACTTATCTGTCTTTCTGTCCTATCCCCCTTTCCTGACCCTCTCTCACAGCCACTGTCACCGTACCACAAGCAGAACTTTCCTATTATTCCTACGGAATGAGTTACGAGTATGATCCAGAGTTTGAGTTCGATGTGGACGAAGAGTCGGAAATGAATGAAGATCAGACAGAGCGACCAAGTCAGGGAGAAGAGGGAGAACAGACAAAACCTTCAGTGAAAAGTGAATGGTAATGGCCACAAATGGTTAGCAAATATCAGTCCCACACCCTCTGATGTGGACCACACTCAACTGATCAGACTCCATGTCACAACACTAGTTATTTGTTTAGTTTTGAGTAAATGTAGAGAGTGGGAGCAGTATGTATGTCTGTGCACAGTCAATATTCCAACACCCTGCACTGGATCCTTCAGCTTTGCTAACAGTCTGGCTTCGAGCCAATCAGGTTGATAGGATCGAGTGTGACACTGAGGCTGACAGGAGCCTTTGATCTTATATCAGTGTTATCACCGAAATCGCCCAGGTCCATCTCCCGAACATCATCTGAATTGGCCTCGGCTCATCAGCTGCTGACTCCATCAACTGTGCTTCTTTTGCTCTTGAGACTTGACAGTTCTAACTGCTCTGCCACATTTGAATGTCCGTAAACCTGTGGTCACCCAAAACTCTGTTCGAAAAATTTTAACTTGCACTGAGTTTGATGTGACCATTCCCCCTGCTCTGACTCTTTTCAAATTCTTGTTGTTACTTTCAAATCCCTTCACAGCCCCCTCAGTGCCTCTTATTCAGAGGGGCTTTGGCCTAGTGGAACTGTTGCTAAACTATTAATCCAGACCAGAAACTCATCTAATGTTCCCAGAACCTGGGTTTGAATCCCATCATGGCAGAAGGTGGAATGTGAATTCAGTAAAAATCTAGAATTAAGGATCTCCTGATGAGAATTAAACCATTGCGTATTGTTGGGAAAAACCCATCTGGTTCATGATTGTCCTTCAGGGAAGGAAACTACCATCCTGATCAGGCCTGGCCTACATGTGAATCAGGACCCACAGCAATGGGCAACACCCCCATCCCGTGAATGAATTTTTAAAAAGCTGCAGAACCTTCCAGGATAGCTGTGCTGATTCCAGCCTCTTGAGGGTCCCCAATTCTCATTTTGGTGGCAGTGGCTTTAGTTGTCCAGGCTCCAAGCTCTGAAATCCACCCCCCCCCCCCCAACCACTTAAACTTCCATCTCCTTTAAGATGCTAGAGGGAAATGGGCCAGCGGTGGCAAATGGGACTAGATTAATTTAGGAATCTGGTCGGCCCAGACAAGTTAGACCAAAGGGTCTGTTTCCGTGCTGTCTGACACAATGCTGCTTACAATCTTTGTCTTTGTCTAAGGTTTTGCCACTTGTCCATCTCTTCATGACTGTTATGTTCCATTTGAAAACCCTCCTGTGAAGCAATTTGGGATGTGTTATTATTTAAGATGCTATATAAATGTAGTAGTTCTGTTGCGAGTACCCTGAATGTCTGATAAACCGATGTGTTTTCATCCCTAACAGATTCCCAATGTCAGGCCCAGGATGAGGAGCAATGGGAGAAGGTGGATATGTGTTTATTTGTTACAAAGGAGTGAGCACTGCTGCTGAGGACAACATGATATTATCTGCACCCAACTATTAAATAGACTAGACATATTTATCCTTTAGTATTGTTTAAACTGAGCAGGCGCATTAGTGGAATCTGGTATTTATATTTTGTAATTATGTGTTCTAATCTTCACTCTGTGATATTTATATTTCTGTTTTAGTTAAAGCCCCTCTTTCTTGTTGTGGCTGTTTCTCCTAGAGCTGGATCAAAGGTCGACTTCCTAATGTGTATTATTTAATTTTTTAATTATTTACAATCTCTCTTTCCCAATGGAGGATGATTGTGCTGGAGAGTGGAGCAGTGAACTGCCTGTAGCTTTTGAACAGATGTCGCAAGAGCAAAGTTCCAGCCTTCCCATCAGGTCTCTCTCCTCCACCCCCCCCCCCCCCCCCACCACCACACACTTCCCAGTTTGAGATTAAAAGGCAGCTGGATGGTGTTTTGCTCCCTTCTTGTCCCCCACTCCCCAGGCCCTCTGTTAAAGGAATTAATCCCCTGCTCCAAAGTCTTCTGTTTTGCTGCTGGAAGTTGCATCTGGGCTCACAATGGGACTGTGTCTGCTGGGGTGATGGTCTCCAGGGTTGATCAGCTGCCTTTGTCTGGGCTGACGTACACGGTGTGCAATGGAAGGAACATGAGGTTAGGGTTGTGTGGAGCTGAGGACATCATATTTTCCAATAATAAAGGTGACAATCTTCCCAAAAACACATTGGCTCTTTGTTTAACTTTGTGTTTATACCAATTCACTTTTCACCTGCATCCAACACATTGACTTACTGACAGACAACACTAGAGGGGGTCATAGCATCAAGAGAATACCATTCAGCCCATCAAAGCTGCTTGACCATTCAGTTAGATGGTGCAGTTGAGCTGTAAATCCTGCACGCTTGCGCTCCCTACAGTTAACCTTTTGTAATCACCCACACTGCCACCTGGTGGTACTGACAACACCATCAACACGAACTTCCCATCCTGCAGCTTCTCTCCTGAGCTGCCGTTTTGGATAGGGCAGCCCAGTTGATCCCACTCCCCTCCTCTTTCCCTATTGCCTTGGAATTTGTTCTGCTTCAAATATTTACCCATTTTCATTCAAATACTAAGTTTACCTAATTCGAAATTTATCCCTTAAACAATGTGACTGCAAACAAATATCCTGGCGGTTACCATTGACCAGAAACTCAACTAGGCAAGTCATATAAATACCGCATCTGAAGGAGCAAGTCAGAAGCTCGGAATCTTGCAGCAAATATAACGGAATACTGCCCACTTGCACTCCCCACTCAGTAACAGCAGTATGTACCATTTACAAGATACGCTGCAGAAATTCACCAAAGATCCTGAGACAGCATCTTCCAAACATATGATCATTTCCACCTAGAAGGACAATGGCAGTAGATAAATGGGAACACCACCCCATGCAAGATCCCTCCAAGCCACTCACCATCCTGACTTGGAAACATATCACTGTTGCTGGGTCAAAATTCTAGAATTCCCTCCCTAATGGCAGTGTTTGTTCTTACACCACAGACTCTAACAGTCTGGCAGCTCACCAATGTCTCCAGGGCGATTAGGGATGGGCAATAAATGCTGACCCAGCCAGCAACACCCATATCCTTTGAAAGAATTTTTTTAAAAAACCTTTTAGTACTCTGCCCTAATATCTCTTAATGTGACTCAATGTTTAATTGCTCCTGTGAAGCACTTTGGGATGTTTTACTATTAAAATCACCATTTAAATAATTGTTCTCACTAAAATATATTACTTCCCTACATTTCTGTGTTCAATTCAGTTTTCCTATTTCATCAATTAATTTACATCTTTCTGAAGTTTGTTATCATCCTCTGTGTTACATTTTCTGAGTTTTCTATCAACTGAAAATTTTGAAATGTAGTTCTGTCTATGAATAAGTGAGAAAAAGAGCCTGGATTCCAACACTCGCCTTTGGGGACCATCGCTGGATCCCTCCAGCCTGAAACACAACCATACACCCCACCCTCTGCTTTCTGTCCTTCAGCCCAACTGCAGTGACTAGCCCTTTAATCCCATGGGCTTCAGTTTTGCCGTTATTACTGGGTAGTTGTTAAATGTCTTTTTAAAAGCCGTGCGCATGTGAATGTGAGCGCTAGACTGGGTCCATTGCCAGAGAGAAGAAGCTGAGAGCACTGGGTCTGGGGTAACTGCATTCCTGCTAGCCATTGCAACAAGTGAGGGGCCGAATTATCCCAGCAGGGAAACATGGAGAGGTTCAAAGAAGTCACTTTTGCTGAAGCCTCTTTAGCTGGAGTGGGGCTGTTGGAAAATGGAGTTTGGGGTAAATACCTCTGGGTGGGTGTGGTCCCTTGCCTGGGTCCACTTAGCCCAGGCCAGGCAGTGGAGGGGCACTGCCCCAGGGGAGGGGGGGCGGGTAAGCGGAGCTGCTGGGGCCGGCCCCCCCAATCAGCATTCCCTTACCCCCGGGGTTGGATTGTTTCAGCAACTGCTGGGGGAGGGGGTTATAGTGAAGAGAGGCAGCTACCAGGGAACATTGTTGAGTGTGGTGCTGGAAAAGCACAGCAGGTCAGGCAGCATCCGAGGAGCAGGAAAATCAACGTTTTGGGCCGGAGCCTTTCATCAGATTCTGATTCCTGATGAAGGGCTTTTGCCCCGAAACGTTGATTCTCCTGCTCCTCGGATGCTGCCTGACCAGTTGTGCTTTTCCAGCACCACACTCTCGACTCTGATCTCCAGACCTCACTGTGTTCCAGGGAACATTGCCCAGTGGGCAAGGCTTCAGCAGTCCAATAGCCAACTCTGCTTGCTGCAGGTGAATAACATGGAAGAACCTGCTGGGTTTGCCAGTTTGTTTTTCTGGACTGTGAAGAGGATGGGTCATTTCCCCTCTTAATATGAGGCAAGAGTCAACAAAGATACCCTCACCCTGCAAAGGCTCCATGTCATAGCAGCGAGGATTAGACATCACACCGTCAGGGAGTGGGGAAACTCTCACTGGGTACAGGGTCCCCTCTCCTCTCATGAAGGGATTGACACTGGGATACAGGGTCCCCTCTCCTTTCCAGAAAGGGCTGACTCACTGAGTTGTGAAGAAGTTATTAGCCTTAAACATTCACTCTATTTCTCTCTGTACAGATGCTGTCAGACCTATTGAGTTTCTCCAACAATTTCTGTTTTTATTTCCAGTATCCACAGGGTTTTGCTTTTATTTGAGTGTAAAAGTTTTGATGGATTTCACTGATGGTTAAACACTGGAGCCCCTGCTACGTTCCCAACATTCAGTTCCGAGATCAGCCAGAACAGCAAAGGAGTGCCAGAATTTGCAGCTAAAAGGATCTGAGACTGAACCTCTCTTGGAACCAAGCATTAACCCGGTGGGGTCTCATCAATGCACTGTCTTTCTTCCCAGTCATTGCACTGAAGTGTTATTCATGGTCACAAGAGAAAACAGGTGGGGTAGGAATGGGAGCAGCTGTAGGCCATTCAGCCCATCAAGCCTGCTCCATTCAGTATGATCATCAGCAGAGGTCACATGACACCAGGTGATAGTCCAACAGGTTTCTTTGAAATCACAAGCTTTCAGAGCGCTGCTCCTTTGTCAGGAGTCCATCTGATGAAGGGGCAGTGCTCTGAAAACTTGTGATTTCAAAGAAACCGGTTGTACGAGAATCTGGTGTCATGTGACCTCTGATCTTGTCCACCCCAGTCCAACAGCAGCACCTCCACAGAATGATCATGGCTGACCATCCAGGATAGTTGTGTCTCTGCTTTCTCCCCACACACTTTAGCTCTAACAACGATGTGCCTCCTTCTTCAAACCTTGAATGTTTTGGCCTCAACTGCTTTCTGTGACAGAGAATTCCACAGGCTCCCCACTCTCTGGGTGAAGACATTTCTCCTCATCTCAGTCCAAAATAGCCTATCCTGTATCCTTCAACTGTGACCTCTGATTCTGTACTCCCTGGTAATTGGGAACATCCTTCCTGCATTTACTCTGTTTAGTCCTGTTCGGATTTTATGAGATCCCTCCTTATTTTTCTAAACTCCAGTGAATATAGTCCAAACCCATCAAGTTTCTCTTTATATATCAGTCCTGCCATTCACAGGAATCAGTCTGGGAAACTTCTGTTGCACTCCCTTCATAGCCAGACTATCTTTCTTCAGATATGGAGACCAAAACTGCACAATACTCCAGGTGTCCTACCAAGGCCCAGCACACTTACAGAAAGACATGCTTTCCTGTACTCAAATCCTGTCAAAATAAAGGTCAACCCTACCCCTGTCAGAGGGTCGGTGCCGCGGGAATGACGCACTGACGGAGGGTCAATGCAAAGGGAATTTGCACTAGGGAAGGTCAGTGCTGAGGGAATGATGCACTATCAAAGGGTCAGTGCAGAGGGAGCGCCGCACTGTCGGAGGGTCAATGATGAGGGAGAGCCGCGCCGTCAGAGGATCAGTGCTGCACTGTTAGAGGGTCAGTGCTGAGGGAGTGGGCACTGACAGAGGGTCAGTACTGAAGGAGCGCCACACTGTCGGAGGGTCAGTGCTGAGGGAGTGGCGCACTGTCGGAGGGTCAGTACTGAGGGAGAGCCGCGCCGTCAGAGGATCAGTGCTGCACTGTTAGAGGGTCAGTGCTGAGGGAGTGGGCACTGACAGAGGGTCAGTACTGAAGGAGCGCCACACTGTCGGAGGGTCAATGATGAGGGAGAGCCGCGCCGTCAGAGGATCAGTGCTGCACTGTCGGAGGGTCAGTACTGAGAGTGTTGCACTGTCGGAGGGTCAGCGCTGGGGGAGTGGACACTGTCAGAGGGTCAGCGCTGAGGGAGCGCCGCACTGTCGGAGGGTCAGTACTGAGGAAGTGCCGGACTGTCAGAGGGTCAGCGCTGAGGGAGTGGGCACTGTCAGAGGGTCAGCAC
>NC_057740.1:41790542-41806790 GCF_004010195.1 Chiloscyllium plagiosum
TAGGCACAACCATCTTCAGCTGTTTCGTCAATAACACCAGAAGTAGGGATGTTTGCCAATTAATTGTACAGGATTTGGCACCATTTACGACCCCTCCGATACCGAAGCAGTCCCTGTTCAAATGCACCAAGATTTGGGCAATATCCAGGCTTGAACTGACAAGTGGCAAGTAATGCTTGTGTCATAAAAATCTGAAAATGTGTTGCTGGAAAAGCGCAGCAGGTCAGGCAGCATCCAAGGAGCAGGAGAATCGACATTTCGGGCATGAGCCCTTCTTCAGGAATCCTGAAGAAGGGCTCATGCCCGAAACGTCTATTCTCCTGCTCCTTGGATGCTGCCTGACCTGCTGCGCTTTTCCAGCAACACATTTTCAACTCATACAAATGCCTTTTGGTCATCTCCACTAAGAGACAGTTAACCACTGCCCCTTGACAATCTGTTATCATCACTGAACCCCCACTGTTAACATCCTTGGGATTATCATTAACCAGAAACTCAACTAGACTCGCCACATAAGTGCAGTATCTACAAAAGGTGGTCAAGGCTCGGAATACTGTGATGAGTAACTGACCACCTGATTTCCCCCAAGCCTGTCCACTATCGATGAGGCACAAGTCAGGAGCATGATGGAATACTCCTCACTTGGATGGGTGTAGCTCCCACAACACCTCAAGCACAACACCATCCAGAACAAAGCAGTCTGCTTGATTGGCACCACATCACAAGCATTCACTCCCTCCACTAACAATGCTCAGTACACACTGCTGATACTATCTACAAGTTGCACTGCAGAAATTCACCAAATTTCCTCAGACAGCACCTTCCAACCCAGGATCAGTTCCATCTAGAAGGACAAGGGCAGCAGGTACATGGGAGCATTAGCACCTTCAAGTTTCCCTGCAAGCCACTCACCGTCCTGACTTGGAAATATGTTATCGTTCCTTCACTGTCACTGAGTCAAAATCTTGCAATTCCCTCAATAATGGCATTGTGGGTCAACCTGTAGCATATGGACTGCGACAGTTCAAGAAGTCAGCTCACTACCACCTTCTCGAGGGCAACTAGGGGCAGGCAATAAAAATGCTGGATTAGTGGTGCTGGAAGAGCACAGCAGTTCAGGCAGCATCCAAGGAGCTTTGAAATCAACGTTTCGGGCAAAAGCCCTAGCCAGTGATATCTGCATCCCATGAGTGAATGATAAAAAGAAATGTTTCAGGGAGAGGTTAGAGAATGAGTTATTGTGTTACATACTGCAACATGGGAAGGGGGAGAAGATTTTTAGTGTTCTATACTGTGGAGGGAGGGAGAAAGAGAGAGACATTGAACTATGGTATTGTTAGCGCGGATGAAATGATATCAGTCCGAGCCCAGAGTGCGGTTCCACAATCGGTAACGTTTCTTGATACAGTAACACTGGCGGAGACCAACCGAGGTCCGAATCTCAGCTGTTCTGCTGTTCCCGCGCGCTGCTACACATTATATACCTTTCTTTGTCAGGATGTGAGGATTTTGAGTATGAATGGGATGATAGTTCCCCATCATCGCTGGAGTAGGTGCAAATGGTGGGTATCCTGCCGTCCCAGGAGAGTTGCGGTGTACACACAATAGGGTGCTAATTGGATTATGTAAACGGGTCCGGGTACTATCTGCTTGTCTCTCTGTGAGGGCTGGGGGCTAGCACCCCCCTTTGTTCCCTTGGGGTGCTGGTGTGTATTAGTCTGTTCGTTCCTGTCTGGTGGATGCCTGTCCTTTGTGTCAGGGTGGTTCTGTATTGAGGAATATGGGTGTGTTTCAGTCAGTCTCTTGATTTGATTAGGAGATGGGTTTCCATATTAATTAGCTCCGGAGTCATGGTTAGTGTCTGGCCTAGTGTGGATTTGATCTGTCCTCTGACTCCCATCTCCCGGTCACGTGGGCGGACCGGCAGCTGCTGAGTTCTGAGGGTTTAAGCTGCAGCTGCCGTTTAAAACACAAAATGAATTCCTATAGTTTTACCGATGTAGGCATAGTCCCGTGGCAAATGCGGGGCGGATCTGATGCCTGCTTGCAGTATAGCAGAGGTATATGGGTTTGGTGGGGTTGGGTGGAAAGAATGGATGGTGAGGGAAGAGAATGAACCAGAGTGTTATAGTGATATACTGCCAGGAAGGTGGGTGGGAGCAGCGAGAATGCTGAGGCTGGTGGGATGGGAGGTGGTGTGGTGTGTGGGTCTGCGTTATGCTGATATACCCAGTAGATTGCGAGGGAAATGATGGAAAGAGAAAATTAGAGTCATAGAGATGTACAGCATGGAAACAGACCCTTCGGTCCAACCCGTCCATGCCGACCAGATATCCCAACCCAATCTAGTCCCACCTGCCAGCACCTGGCCCAAATCCCTCCAAACCCTTCCTATTCATATACCCATCCAAATGCCTCTTAAATGTTGCAATTGTGGCAGCATCCACCACTTCCTCTGGCAGCTCATTCCATACACGTACCACCCTCTGAGTGAAAAGGTTGCCCCTTAGGTCTCTCATATCTTTCCCCTTTCACCCTAAACCTTATGCCCTCTAGTTCTGGACTTCCCCACCCCAGGGAAAAGACTGTTTATTTATCCTATCCATGCCCCTCATAATTTTGTAAACCTCTAAGGTCGCTCCTCCACCTCCGCTCCAGGGAAAACAGCCCCAGCCTGTTCAGCCTCTCCCCATAGCTCAGATCCTCCAATCCTGGCAACATCCATGTAAATCTTTTCTGAACCCTTTCATGTTTCGCAACGTCTTTCCCATAGAAAGGAGACCGGAATTGCACGCAATATTCCAACAGTGGCCTAACATTGGTTGCCCAGCCGCAACATGACCTCCCAACTCCTGTACTCCATACTCTGACCAATAAAGGAAAGCATACCAAACGCCCTCTTCACTATCCTATCTACCTGCGACTCCACTTTCATGGAGCTATGAACCTGCACTCCAAGGTCTCTTTGTTCAGCAACACTCCCTAGGACCTTACCATTAAATGTATAAGTCCTGCTAAGATTTGCTTTCCCAAAATGCAGCACCTCTCATTTATCTGAATTAAACTCCATTTGCCACTTCTCAACCCATTGGCCCATCTGGTCCAGATTGTGTTGTAATCTGAGGTAACCCTCTTCGCTGTCCACTACACCTCCAATTTTGGTGTCATCTGCAAACTTATTAACTGTACCTCTTATACTCGCATCTGGTGGTGATTGATCTGCCTGAATTTCAGCTTCGACTGATAGGGGAGCTTCCGTTCTGATTGGCAGTGATTGTTTTGATGAATTAAACTTCCTTCTCTGATTTAATCAAATGTTTTTTCTTTATTTCAGCTGCCCCTCTCATTACTTAAGACAGCGCAGAATCACCCAATGGTAAGCGAGACTGATAATGTCTGCATTTTGTGCGATGATTGGTCCAGGCAGGGCTCCCACTTTGGCACAAGGACATATTGAGCTCCTTAGTGATTCAAGAGGACACTTATCACTCCCTCAGCCAGCAGGCAGGTTTTTTTTAATCTCAGTGTTTGACAACTCGTTATTTTTAAAGAGTAAGTTAGCAATCATGGCAATTAATTTTTGTACTGAAATGCCTTAATCCCCAGCCCCTACCTGAGTGCTACTCCCCAGCATTAATATTATTGAACGTGGCGACGAGTGTACCATTGAACCTGCTCCAGTATTCTAGATCATGGCTGAATATCTCCTCTGGGCTGTACAAAGTTAAAAATCACAACACCAGGTTATAGTCCAACAGGTTTATTTGGAAGCACTAGCTTTCAGAGCGCTGCTCCTTCAGGTGATTGTGGAGGTGATTGTAAGACACAGAATTTATAGCAAAAGTTTACAGTGTGATGTAACTGTAATTATACATTGAAAAATACCTTAATTGTTTGTTAAGTCTCTCATCTGTTAGAATGACCATGATAGTTTCACTTCTTTCATGTGTAAATCACAAAACTTCTTTTAAAAGTTACATTCTCAGGTTAACTGTAACATTTGGTGTCAGCCCAGACAATATTTTGAAGGTGTTAGCCTCCTGTGTTCCCTGTCTATGCCATAATGTTTAGACTGATTCTAATCTAAAAAGCGAGATAAGAGTCTTACATGCTTTCATGTAGTTTTTGAGCAAAGTACAATGTAACTCGGCAACTACAAATCCACCCCACAAACTTGTATGTATATGTGGAAATTGAGTGAGAGAGAGAGCCCAAGGTCCCGGTTAAGGCCTTGCTCGTGGGTACAGAACTTAGCTGTCAGCCTCTGCTTAGCTACTTTTCACTGCTGCCTGTCCTGAAGTCCACCTTGGAGGATGGTCACCCGAAGGTTAGAGGTCGAATATCCTGGACTGCTGAAATGCCCCCCAACTGGGGGGGATCCCTCCTGTCTGTTGATTCTTCTGTGGTGCCCATTCATCCTTTGCTGTAGCCTTTGCTCGGTTTCACCAGTGTACCATGTGCCTATCCAAGAGTCATTTAAATGTCCCTAATGTATCTGACTCTCCTCCCACTGCTGGCAGTACATTCCACGTACCCACCACACTCTGTATAAAGAACCTACCTCTGACATCTCCAAATCTTCCTCCACTCACGTCAAGATATGCCCCCTCGTGATAGTCATATCTGCCCTGGGAAAAAGTCTGAATATTCACTCTATCTATGCCGCTCATCATCTTGTACACCTGTCAAGTCATCTCATCGTTCTTCATGCCAATGAGATTACAATGAACATTCCATTCCATCTGCTATGTTCCACCCTATTCATGTAGCCTGTCCAAGTCTTCTTAACACCCCCCCCACCGTACCCTCCTCAAATTTGCATTTCCACCCAGCTTGGTATCGCCATCAAATTTGGAAATATTACAACTGGTTCTAACATGCAAATTTGTGCAGATTATGAAGAGTTATGCTCTTAGCACAGTAACAACAGCTTCCCATTCTGAGAATGATTCATTTGTTGCTATGCTCGGCCTTCTGTCAGTTCACCAATTGTGAGATAATGAAGCCATGTTAAAAGAATAGTACGTTAATTTTGGGTGACTTTAATCTTCACGTAAATTGGGAGAATGAAGTTTGCAAAGGTGGCAATAAAAGCTTCATAATATATTTGAGATTGGATTCACCAGGAAATTCTTTGAGGAAGCTATCAGGGATCAGGTTCCTTTGGATCTGGTCATGCGTATTGAGGCAAGTTTGGTAAATTAACCGAGAATAAGAGATACTCTCTAGAACAGTGATCATAAAGCATTCGGTTTGAGTGTGTTACGACATGGGGTAAACTCACCTGCTTAATTTAAAACCAGCAACACAAGATTTATCCCGTGCAGTAATCTGTAAAAAATTTGATCGGCCAAGAACTAGTTAAAGTAAAAATTAACAACATTATTTCTTAAAGTATAACAGAATAATTAACTAACCACTATTTACCATTCTTTCCTCTAACCTACCTTTTACCTAGTCCGATAAAATTCTTGATTACGATTTACAAAACAAAACTTCTTATCTCAAATCCAGGCAGCTTTCGTTTTCTCTCACTTTGTCTTTTCTTCTCCTTGGGGATTCTGCATTCACAGGTTACTGACTGATAACGGTACCTTTTAAGAGAGCTATTTTTCGGTCAGTTTTTTTACATGCTGGTAGCTTGGCAGTTCTCCCAACTGTTTAATTTTCCCTGGTCTTATACCCCTGAAGCATCAGATTGACAATCTTAAAAGCCAATGACACAGTATACTCAGTTCAAACTGGGTTGGAGTTAGGCCAATCAATTTAAATTTTCGAGGAGAAAGTGAGGTCTGCAGACGCTGGAGATCAAAGCTGAAACTTTATTGCTGGAACAGCACAGCAGGTCAGGCAGCATCTAGGGAACAGAAGATTCGACGTTTCGGGCACATGCCCTTCTTCAGGAATGAGCAGAGAGTGTTCAGCAGGAGAAGAAGTGTCTCCGCCCCCCTGCCGCGCTCCGTCACCAGCACCTCACATTTATCTGAATTAAACTCCATCTACCACTTCTCGGCGATTTGGCCCATCTGGTCAAGGTCCTGTTGTAATCTGAGGTAACCTTCGCTATCCACTACACCTCCAATTTTGGTGTCATCTACCTCTTATGCTCACATCCAAATCATCTATGTAAATGACAAAAAGTAGTGGACTCAGTACTGATCCTTGTGGCACTCCACTGGTCCCAAGCCTCCAGTCTGAAAAACAACCCTCCGCCACCACCCTCTATGGCTAGTTCTCCCTGTATTCCGTGAGATCTAACCTTGCTAACCAGTCTCCCATGGGGAACCTATTCGAACGCCTTACTGATGTCCATATAGATCACATTTACCGCTCTGCCCTCATCAGTCATAGAGATGTACAGCACGGAAACGGACCCTTCGGTCCAACCTGTCCACGCATCAGTCCTCTTTGTTACCTCTTCAAAAAACTCAATCAAGTTTGTGAGACATGATTTCTGATGCACAAAGCCATGTTGACTATCCTTAATCAGTCCTTGCCTTTCCAAATACATGTACATCCTGTCCCTCGGGATTCCCTCCAACAACTTGCCCACCCCCGACGTCAGGCTCACCGGTCTATAGTTTCCTGGCTTGTCTTTACCACCCTTCTTAAACAGTGGCACCACATTAGCCAACCTCCAGACTTCCAGCACCTGTGACTATCGATGATACAAGTATCTCAGTAAGAGGCCCAGCAATCACTTCTCTAGCTTCCCACAGAGTTCTGGGGTACACCTGATCAGGTCGTGGGGATTTATCCACCTTTATGCGTTGCAAGACATCCAGCACTTCCTCCTCAGTAATATGGAAATTATGCAAGATGTCACCATCTATTTGATTCACTCGATCTATCCTGTCTGTACCTGACATATGCTTCCTTCTTTTTCTTAACCAAACCCTCAATTTCTTTAGTCATCCAGCATTCCTTATACCTACCAGCTTTTCTTTTCACCCTGACAGGAATATACTTTCTCTGGATTCTTGTTATCTTATTCCTGAAGGCTTCCCATTTTCTGGCTGTTCCTTTACCTGCGAACATCTGTCTCCAATCAGCTTTTGAAAGTTCTTGCCTAATACCGTCAAAAGTAGCCTTTCTCCAGTTTCGAACTGGGGGGGCTTAGATTTCAATATTTGCTATTGGTATCTTGAAGAGATGGAAGCTAATTTTTTCCCCCTCTCAGTTACAGTCATAAACTGAGGCTTCTCTGCCTGCTATGGGAATTCCATGTGAGACGATCTGTGCCTGAATTTACCTTTTGCCTAGGGGTTATTTATAAAATGTTGCTATATTGGAACAGATAATTAGTCATAGTTACTGTATCTATTATTCTTTTAACTTTTCCAACAGAGTTAAGTTAAACCAATTCCTTTGTTTTTTGTGTTTTAACTATAGTGGATGAACAGTCTGTTTTTGCTTTAAATCTGGTAGTTTGAACTATCAAATTATATCAGGAATGCAACACCTTACATTTTACCTTTAAAATAAGAAACGGTTAGGGTCTAGACTACCTTCTGAATGTTTTGAGGGAGTTTGATCCAGTACATAAGAGTGGAGTTGAACAAATAATTTGCATCGATCTTCGCTGTAATGAACACTAATAGCATTCCAAAAATATTAAATAATAATAAATGGGGTAAAAGGTGGGCGGTGGGGGCGGTGTTGAAGAGTAGAGGAAACAAACACAAGAACTGCCACCATAAGAAAAGTACTAGGGAAACTGCGAAGGATTTGGGCCCTTTTATGTTGCATCCTAGAATTTTAAAATAAATAGTTACAGAAATAGCAGGTGCACCACCAATCCAAATATCCTTCGACAGCATCTTCCAAACCCATGAGCAGTTCCATCTAGACGGACAAGGATAGCAAATACATAGAACACCACCCACTATAAGCCTCTCTCCAAGCCACTCTAACAATATATTGCCGTTCCTTCACTATTGCTTTGCTTGATCAAAACCCTGGAATTCCCTCCCTAACAGCATTGTGAGTCAACCTACAGCACATGGACTAGAGTGGTTCAAGAAGGCAGCTCACCACCACCTCCTCAAGGGCAATTAGAGATGATTAGTAAATGATGGCCAGTCAGCCATAGATGCCCACATTCCATCAGTGAAATGAAAGGAAAAGGGTAGTAATCTTTTAGGAATCCTTAACTACTGGAGGACTTCCAGAGCGTTGGAAGATTACCAATGTTGCACTCTTATTCGTCAAGGAAAGGAGACAAGAAACTGGTATCTATAGGCCAATTAGCTTAACATCTGTCAACCGGAAATATTAGGGTCTGTTATAAAGGATGTAATGACAGAGCATTTAGAAAGACGTGATATAATCAAGCAGAGTCAGCAACCTGTATAGATAATATATTTGAATTTCCAAAAGGTGAAAATATTTGACAAGGTGCATGCATAAGGCTACTTAGTAAGATAAGAGCCCATGGTGTTGGCGATAGGTATTAATATGGATGAAGAATTGGCTAACAATACAGGGAAGACATTGGGATTTAGGGGAAATTTTCAGGATGGCAGCCTAGAACTAGTGGAGTGCCACATCGATCATTGCTGGGTCTGCAATTATTCACAAGATATTTTCAGAGGAAAATGAATGTGCTATCGCCAAGTTTGTGAATCATATAAAAAGGGTGAAAGACTGAAGCGAGAGTGGCACAAAGGGTCTGCATTGCGATGTAGACAAATTTGAGTGGGCAAAAACTTGGCAGATGGAATATAATATGAGATAAAATGTGAGGTTATGTACTTCAGTGGAAAGAGTAGAAGATATTATTTGAATGGGAAAGACTGCAGAAAGCTATAGCACACAGGTTTTAAGGTTCTCCTGTATGAATCTCAAAGTTCATTCAAGATTAGCAGGTAATAAGGAAGGCAACTAGAATGTTAACCTTTCATTCAAAGGGAATGAGTTTTAAAAATAGGGAAGTTTTGCTAAAACTATATGAGGCACTCCTCCACACGCACACGCACACGCACACGCACACGCACACGCACACGCACACGCACACGCACACGCACACACACACAACTAGTCAGACCATAGCTGGAACAGTGTGGAAAGTTTTGATCTCTCCTGGGGTTGGAGGCAGTCTGCAGAAGGTTTCCCAGGTTGATGTTGGTCTTCTTACAAGAGAGTACTTTTTTGCACTCATTGGGGATTGAGAAGAATGATAGGTGACCTATTTGAAGCACTCATGGTTTTTGAGGAACTTAACAGGGTAGATGCGAATGGTTGTTTCTGCTTATGAGAGACTAGAGGACATATCTCAAAATAAGGGGTCGCCCATTCAAAACAGAGATTAGGAGAATTACAGGTCGTTCTTCTATAACCTGAAGGTTGTGTTCTTGTGCAACCCCATGTTGTAGAAAAATTGTGTTTTAGAAACAGCACTTAACGTGTTGGGAAAGTTCCATGGAATTCTTCACCACAGAGAGCTGCAGAGGCTGGTTTGTTAAGTATATTCATGGCTGCGAAACAGATTTTTAATCACTAAAGGAACCTAAGGTGATGGGGAAAAGGTGAGAAAATGGAATTGAGGATCAGCCACAATCTCACTGAAGGCAGAGCAGACTCAGTTGCTGAAGTGCTGCCTTCTGCTATTATGTCTTATATTATTTCTCTCATTCCATGCACTGTGTTTACTAATCTGTGTGGGACCTGATCAAGTGCTATCTGAAAACATGAAATACATGAGATCCACTAGTTGTCCTTTGACAATGCTACAAGTTGGAGTAAATCAGGACAGCAGATGCTGGAGAATCAGATTGGAGCTGGAAAAAGCACAGCAGCTCAAGCAGCACCAGAGGAGAAGGGAATCGACATTTCCAGTAAGAACCTTTCATTAGGATGTCTGCTGCTTGACCTGCATTGCTTTTTCCAGTTCCACTCTTCATCCATTCTGTGCCACAAGTTACACTGTCAAAAATCTCCAGCAAGTCTATCTCAAACATGTCTGCCTTCTTATAAGTACCATGAACAGCATAATCTCTGCTTCCTGGTACATTTCAAATACCAGACTGTCCCCAAGCCCCCAGATAGAGGATTGTTTTAAAAAATTCTCAAGGTCAGGTTCGTAGGAGAGTAGTCTGACACAGAACAAACGACCAAGAGGCGAGTCTGCTAGAATATGGGCATTTTATTCCCCGCAGCGTCGCCAGAACGGGTCTGGCTTATACTCACTCTACATGTTACCAAAACTGGGAGCCGTCAGTTCTCGTAGAGCGGTTGCCAACAACCCACGCTCGGCGGTTAAACGTAACCCCGGAGCAGACTCACCGAACTGGAGACTTTTCCAGCTGATATACTCTTTTCCAGATATAAACATTCATGTGAACAGCAGAGCAAGGCTAAAAAACACATTCCATTCTGGTTACATACAGATAAGAAGATTCACACGGGGAGGTGTGTAATAAGATTCACACGGGACTAAGCAACACCTCCATTCCGGTTAGATTCACACATGTATTGGGACATAATTTTTAACCGTTTCACCACATTCCACTGCTTGGAATTTTACACCACAAGGATGGACCTCACCAATTGGCTGAGTCAGTCCAGGGATGGAATTTGTCTGAACTTCTCTGAAATCCCTCTCCATGTAAAATTGAATGATTTGTTTCTAAATAACTGAGCGGTAGAATCAATTCCTCTTATCAGCAAGATTCTAATGTTGCAATCAATATTCTGAGAAGCTCTCTCCGTTTAATTAAACATGTTTGTGTTTGCAGCTTGTGGAGCTGAAGAATGGAGAAACATACAATGGTCATCTGGTCAGCTGTGACAACTGGATGAATATCAACCTGCGGGAGGTCATTTGTACATCCAGGGTATGTGTCATTCTTTGGAGTAACAATGAACTACTAAAACATGCAAAGCAGTGACAAGCTGATTATAAATACTTGTTTTTAAGGATGACTTGGAGATGCCGGTGTTGGACTGGGGTGTACAAAGTTAGAAATCACACAACACCAGGTTATAGTCCAACAAGTTTAATTGGAAGCACACTAGCTTTCGGAGCGACGCTCCTTCTTCAGGTGGTAGTGGAGGGCTCAATCCTAACACACGAATTTATAGCAAAAATTTACAGTGTGATGTAACTGAAATTATATATTGAAAAATTTTACAATGTATAAATTCAGTTACATCACATTACAGACTTTACAGTTCAGAGGACAGCCATTTGGCCCATTGCTCTACAGAGAGCTGGCATTGACTCAATCTTAGCCTGCTGGACCAACTTTCCTCATTCCTGAAGAAGGGCTAATGCCCGAAACGTCGATTCTCCTGTTCCCTAGATGCTGCCTGACCTGCTGCGCTTTTCCAGCAACACATTTCCATCATTGACTCAATCCAATCAGTTCTGTTCCTCAGCTGTATCCCTCTCAGCCTGCATGTTCACTCTCTTTAGATGCCCGTCCCAATTTTCTTTGAGATTGTTCATTGTCTCCACTTCAACTATACTGTGCTGAGTTCAGCTCATTACCACTAACTGCATTAAAAAGGTTCTGATTCACATCCCCCCCATGTCTCCTAATCATTGAGCACCTGCTATCGTCTCCCCTTAATCTCTTTCGTTCAAAGGAGAATAACTCTCCATCCCCTATGCCACTCCCCACCACCACCATCACAAAGTTTCTCCATCCCAGCCTTGCAACTTAAATCCCTCACCCCTTGAATGATTCTGAATGTCTTATACACCTTTTCAAGTAACTTTGCAAGTTTGGTGCTGACCAGAACTGATAATCCAGTGATGGCCTAACCCAGGGATTCATGCAGGATCCGTTTTTATATTCAACACAATGCTCATCTTAGCAAAGGTAAATCTGTTTAGAAAATATCAGGCAGGAAGGAATGCTGATGTTTTCTGACTATTGCAGACCCATGTTATAAGTGACTGTCAGGTTTTAGCTGTGCAGAGAATTGTGAAGGAATGAACAGTACAGAGTAGATGCACAAACTGGGTGCTTGCTCGGAGCCTTGCAGAACCAATGGATTAGAATAGATTCCCTACAATGTGGAAACAGGCCCTTCGGCCCAACCAGTCCACACCGACCCTCCGAAGAGTAACCCACCCAGATCCATTTCCCTCTGAAATGAATGTACCTAACATGATGGACAATTTAGCGTGGCCAATTCACCTGATCTGCACATCTTTGGAATTTGGGAGGAAACCGGAGCACCCGGAGGAAACCCATGCATGCACTGGGAGAATGTGCAAACTCCACACAGACAGTCACCCGAGGCTGGAATCAAACCTGGGACCCTGGTGCTGTGCTAACCACTGAGCCACTGTGCTGCCTTAACAAAGAATACGCAGGTTCTTGTATAAAGTATTACAGTATAGATCAAAGTGTGCAGTGTCATGTCACTGAAATCAGTCTTTTAAAAAGGCTTCTTTAGTCTCTGGGATTTCTTGCATTACATCAACTATTCAGTGCAGAAACTGGCCAGTTTGCCCATCAGATTCTGCTGGTGTTTCTCCAATCGCAGTTTCCTTCTCCCTAACTTTCTTGACTTGCTTCCTTGTAAAAGCATCAGTACCATTCACTTCAACCACTCCCTGCTTTAAAGATATCCTCCTAGATTCCCTATTGCATAGTTTGATAGCTATGAGTTTCAATTTTCACCTCCCCCACAAATGGAAACACCTTCCCTTTGTCTACCTTACTGATTTCCTTTAGAATGTTAGCAAACCTTTAGTTTGGGAAACCTGCTTGGCATGGACGTGTTGGATCAAAGGATCTATTTCCATGTTGTATGACTATGATTCTATAACCTCAGTTTTCCTATCTATAGTGCCTGGGTCTTTGATCAGAACAGTGCTCAGTTTGCACCTCTTTACCATAAAATGTAGGAGTGGGATAGACCATTCAGTCCATCGAGTCTGCTGAGCTCAATGAGTTCATGATTGATCTGATAATCCTCGAATCCACTTTGCTGCCTCTCACTATAACTCATAGTTCTCTTGTTGATTCAGAGGTCTGTCTGTCTCGTCTTTGAATATGCTTCTCAATCCAGTCTTGGCAGCCCTCCATGATTAAGAATTCCACAGATTCATTACCGTCTGAGAAAAGAAACTCCTTGTCTCTGTCTTAAATAAGCAGCCCCTTATTCTGACATTATACCGTTTGGCCCAAGACACACTCACCAGGGGAATCAGCCTTTCCACATCTGCCCAATTAAATCCGCTTCACTTTGAAGGTGTGCTGTTGCCAGTAACATGGGAAAAGGGAGCAAGAAGAGACCATTTGGCCCCCTTGAGCCTGCTCCACCATTCAGTTAGATCATAGATGACCTGTCTTAGCACCATTTTCTGAAACAAGTGAGATCTGTTCTTTATCTTGCTTAAACTGTGACTTATTAATTAATATGTTAAAGACCTGTGTAAGTGTGAGCCAGCCATCTGTGCTTCCTGTGAACTAGTGAAAGTATCTGGAGAAGGAAGATCAATAAACAATGTTTGATCAGCAAAAGATTCATTTCAGCAAACCTTGTAGACAGGGACTACTGAACTGACATCCCAGTCTTCCCCATTCGTTTTCCCTTCCTGTGTCTGTTTGTGTGTATGAGTCAGAGGGAATTCATAAGGGGGTTACAGTTTTAACTAGTAGAGCTAAATATCGATGGTTTATTGTTTATCTGTAGTTAGAATCTATTGGTTTGTACTAAATAGCAATTTTACCTTAAGTATAGAAACCTGGTCTGTATTTTCTGCCAGTCTGAGTGTAAAAGACTAAATTGGAGAGTTCTGCATACTATTCAAAATCTTTAAATTTTTGTGATGATTCTGGGAATCTCAATAGGGCTTGATTTTCAGCATACCACACAGGTGAAGTGTGACAAACATTTGACAAGTGAAACTGTGCAGGCAGTAACATCTTGTGGCATGACCAGCTGATCCATGTAGTGATAAACGGCTCCATTTTGGAATGGCAGGCAGTGACCAGTGGGGTATCGCAGGGATCAGTACTGGGACCGCAGCTTTTTACAATATATGTTAATGATATAGAGGATGGTATTAGTAATAACATTAGCAAATTTGCTGATACTATGCTGGGTGGCAGGGTGAAATGTGATGAGGATGTTAGGAGATTACAGGTGACCTGGACAAATTAGGTGAGTGGTCAGATGCATGGCAGATGCAGTTTAATGTGGATAAATGTATGGTTATCCACTTTGGTGGCAAGAATAGGAAGGCAGATTACTACCTAAATCGAATCAATTTAGGTAAAGGGACAGTACAGAGAGATCTGGGTGTTCCTGTACACCAGTCAATGAAGGTAGGCATGCAGGTAGTGAAGAAGGCTAATAGCATGCTGGCCTTCATAACAAGAGGGATTGAGTATAGAAGCATAGAGGTTCTTCTGTAGGTGTACAAAGGAGAAGGAGATTCGACGTTTCGGGCATAAGCCCTTTGGGCATAAGGCACTGAGGTTGCAAAATTGCAGGAGCTGAGTGGGAAGGATGTGCCCGAAACGTCGAATCTTCTGTTCCCTAGATGCTGCCTGACCTGCTGTGCTGTTCCAGCAATAAAGGGATTACCTTACACTACCTGCTGTACCTGCATGCCTACCTTCATTGACTGGTGTACGTTTTGGGCATAAGCCCTTCGGGCATAAGGCACTGAGGTTGCAAAATTGCAGGAGCTGAGTGGGAAGGATTTCTATCTGGTTGGCTACTAAAACAGCTGGAAGGGCCAGTGACTTGTATAGATTGTGAAGTAAGGGCACTGTGGTGAAGTGTGTGAGGGTTGCTGGTACCTAGAATTGTTTTCTCCTTGTCCATCAGGAAACAAAGCCTGCTGCCTGGCTGTTGAGACATGACGACTGATGAACAAGACCAACTCCAAAAGCCTCTGGCTGGGCAGACTCACCACTGGGTGGCAGCAGAGGCTGCTCTGACAAAGGAACCTTTTGGTTTCATTGATTCCAGTGACTCTGCACTGATATCCTGTGCTGTATCAGTAATCACCCCTCACCAGCTCTGAAGAAGGGCTTGTGCCCGAAACGTCGATTCTCCTGTTCCCTGGATGCTGCCTGACCTGCGCTTTTCCAGCAACACATTTCCACCTCACCAGCTCTGGTCTGTCACTAAATACAGGTTCAGTACTGCTGGAAAAAAATCTGTCGTTGTATAACACTGGGGTCCAATACTAGTGGGGATATGTCTGTTGCTGTATAATACTGCAGTATCTTGAGTATTGTTGATGTAGAAACATTTTAAATGGGATGATTTAAGATCTCTAGGCAAGGAGTGAATTGTACTCTGTTAATGACCTGTATTAAATTGATTTTCTTCCTGCATTAGTAACTAGTTTGGCTGCTTTGATGTAGCTTCTTGTTAGAATTGGGTCTAGTCTGAGGTTTTGCCAAATACTGTGCCACTGTTGGAGGTTGCCAACCCAGCTTGCTGCCAGCAGCCTTCAATCGAGTGGATTGTTTATACCAGAGGTGTCTGCCTCATTTGTTTGTCTGCTTCATAGGACGGGGATAAGTTCTGGAAGATGCCGGAATGTTACATTCGTGGCAGCACCATCAAGTATCTCCGCATCCCAGATGAAATCATCGACATGGTGAAAGAGGAGGTACTGTCGAAGGGCCGAGGACGTGGCATTCAGCAACAGAAGCAACAGCAACAACAGAAAGGCCGGGGTGCAGGTGGCGCAGCTGGCAGAGGTAATGCTTAGCTCTGGATAGTCTTGTGACTCGGGTAGGCAACTGTTTGAGATGGAGGGGAACTTTCTGATGTGTGCACTTAGCCAGCTTGCAGCCTGATGTTTGAGCAGGATGCATGTTGTACAGTGAATCCTTTGTTCCCTCTCTCCCCTCTGTGAACATACCATCTTGATTGTGCCAACAGCAGAATCTGAAAGTGTCGACATGAATCTCCCTGGTTAGAGTGAGGCCTTGCCTTGTCCTTGTGTTAGCACAAGGTCCTACATTCAAGGTGTTGGTGTGCATCCGAGGGCTGCATTGCTGGTGTTCCTGCCCCTGAATCCTTGGAGGCAGTAGATGGTAGAGGGTCCCTGCTCCTGAATCCCAATTAATTGTCTGGATAAAAAGATTGCATTTTGATAGTCCTTCCACAACTTCTGAGGAGAAAGTGAGGTCTGCAGATGCTGGAGATCAGAGCTGGAAATGTGTTGCTGGAAAAGCGCAGCAGGTCAGGCAGCATCCAGGGAACAGGAGAATCGACGTTTCGGGCATAAGCCCTTCTTCAGGAAGAAGGGCTTCCTGAGGA
>NC_057740.1:41807447-41810840 GCF_004010195.1 Chiloscyllium plagiosum
TCTAGCTTATCTCTCCACGCTTCAGGCTCTCTGCTTTTATTCCTGATGAAGGGCTTTTGCCCGAAATGTCGATTTTGCTCCTCGGATGCTGCCTGAATGGCTGTGCTCTTCCAGCACCACTAATCCAAAATCCTTCAGTTCAACTGTTCAAAGAAGGGTCAGCACTCTAGACACCCCTGGACAAAGGCATGGTTTCACTGAGCAGCAAAAGAGTAATGATTTCAGATAGTGAGGTTTCGGCAGTGCTGAAGGGTCAGTATAACCTGGTGCTGTTTCATGTTGCTAGGTGTGTTTGGTGGGCGTGGACGTGGAGTGGCCGGAGTAAACAGAGGACAAGAGAAGAAACCAGGAAAGTTATCAGGACTGAAAAAACCATGAAAGAAATCGTGTGTTTGTTTATGCGTGCGTGTGTCAGATTCCGACTGTTTGTTTTCTGTACAGGTTGTGTAAATGAGTCACATTCACGTTGTGTTTAATTAGATGTTTTGTAAAATATAAATAGATTTTGTCGGAGAGAAATAAAAAAAATCATTTGAGTCACTGGTAAATGAATGAGCTTTGTTTGAAGTTTAAAGCCTGGAATAGAAATTGAATAGCTCCCGGAGTGAGACCAGGAGGATGATGTTTAGTGAGTGTGTGCACAATTTGTAAGATGGGTTTTGAGATGGGGAAGTTTCTTCTTCTCCTCATCTGTGTGCTGGTCAGTGACTGTCTGTGGTCTACGCTGAGTGAGACCCTGTTCTGGCTGGCCCTTCAGAAGTGTTCATGCAGCAGTAAACCACACGCTGTTTTGTTATTATAGCTGCTCCTAGGGATCACTCTGCATCTCAGCTTCTCTGTTAATATCTACATTCTGTTTATTCAAGAGAGCCTTAGATGGTGCAGCTGCCAGCTTGTGATTCAGCTGGGTGTGTTGTGTTCGTTCTTCACTGCACTGAAGAATGTTGACAATGAGCTCATGCACTCCTTCAATCTGAAGGCAGGAATCTGCATTCCACAGCCTTGTCAGCAAGTCTGTACACCCACATTAACACTCCCCCCCCCCCCCCCCCTTGGAGGGCAGTGAGAAAACTGACTCCCCAGTTAACAGTGCAATCCTGTGGAGATTCCAGCTGTTGAAATTCTCATTGAGCCCAGTACGTGTATATTATAGAATTCAAATTCTGGCCTGGTCAGTAGTTCATTTGGGTCAGGGTGCTTGTGGTGTAAAATTATGTCCCAATACATGTGTGAATCATAATGTAACACATGTATTGGGCCAAGCAATGGAATGTGACTACTCTCCTACGAACCTGACCTTGAGAATTTTTTTAAAACAGTGCTGCATCGTGGATAAATTAGTCTTCACTTGTTACCAATCTTCAAGAATTGGTAGATTTTAAGTTGGGATTTGATGAGTGTAGGGGCTGAGAAAATTCAGAAGGTAGGAATTGTGGGCTCTGCTATACAATCCAGAAGCAGTGGGGGTTGGAGGGTGTTTTTTGGAAGTTCATGTTTTGCTTATAGTTCACCACTCTTGCCTCCCATCTTCTAAATGAAATACTTTGGAGCAGAAGGAGACCGTAGGCATTGTTTTGTATTGATGCCTCTACTCTCTCAAGGTCACTTTATAACCGAGTTTTGCTGTTTGCTGACTCCTTAGAGATATGTTTTCAGAAGGGACAGCAAGCATTGTGAACCTGAAATGAAACATAAGATTGGCGATGATTCTGAGCAGGGAGAGCAAAATGGCTGTGCAGAGCTGTCAGTCACTGTGTGACCATCAGTGTTTTCATTGTCCCCAGTGTTTCACGTTAGTAATCAAACCTCTGGACGTGAAGGATATTCTTGGAATTATCTTTAATTTGCAATCTTGTCTGAGTTGTGGAGACCCCCCAGTCATTGATATGAAGTAGAGAGCAGTTCTGATCCTCTGGGACTGGAGGAACTTTCACTTTTGTGTTTTTCTCCTGCTACTTCATATCAAAATGTGTCTGCTGTGTTTTACAAGGTTGTTCTATGCAAATCCTGTTTTGATTGTTTTCATTCTCTGTACTCCACCCATAGGGTGTGGCTCCTGAATCAGATTCAGAACTGCCACACAACCCAACACCAGCAAACCAACAAGGTAGTGTGTGTCTCGATAGTCAGGATCCCAATGTGTTCCACATGGAACAGGCTGGAGTCAGGTGGAGAGTGCATGAAAGTACCTTCCTGGAACAGGTTTGATTCTATTACAGGGAGGTCTGGCCTAAACATCACTGTTACCATCACTGAATTCCCATTATCACCATCTGGGGGTTACCATTGTCCAAAAACTCAAGTGGACTCACCACATAAACACAATGGCTACAAGAGCAGGTCAGAGGCTAGGAATACTGAAGCGAGTAACTCCCCATAGCCTATCCTCCATCTCTAAATCATAATTTGGAGGAACCAGTGATGGACTTGGATGGGCAAAGTTAAAAATCACAACACCAGGTTATAGTCCAACAGTACGTGCTTCCGAAGAAACCTTGGACTATAACCTGATGTTGTGTGATATTTAACTTCGTCCATCTATAAGACACAAGTCAGGAATGTGGTGTAATACTCCCCACTCAAGAAGCTTGGTACCATTTAGGACAAAGTCTCCTCATGATTAGCACTAAATTCTCAAGCATCCACTCCCTTGACCCCACATGCTCAGTAGCAGCAGTATGTACCATTCATAAGATGCACTGCAGAATTTACCAAAGATTCTCAGATAGCTCCTTCCAAACCCATAACCACTTCCATCTAGAAAGATCCAAGGGCCTTGAGTCAGCCCACAGCAGGGGAACTGCTGCAGTTCACAAAGGCAGCTCACCCCCACCTTCTCAAGAGCATCTCAGGAAGGGCAGTAAACGCTGGCTAGCCAGAGTTGCCCACATTTCGCAAAGACTTTTTAAACCCCAGGCATAGCCTGAGCAGCCATGGGAAAAGCTTGTCCAATTCTGGAACATGCCCCAGGTTACAGTGACCACCCTGCAGGGCACTGCCTGAACTCCATTATTCCCGGAGTGTCCACTGCAGAACGAAGACAGGGTTTCAGCTGTTGTTGTTAAACCCAAACAACATATTTCTTCGACGTGCTACCCTACAATCAACATTACATATGAATCAGTATGTTGAATCTCAGGGTCAGAGTCTTGGTATTTTCCCTTGTGGGGATGAACTCTCAGTACTGTATCCCAGTGTAATACAGTGACAGACCCGTCCCCACCAGTACTGTCCCCCAGTGTTATACAGGGATAGACCTGTCCCCACCAGTACTGTACCCCAGTGTTATATAGGGACAGACCTGTCCCCACCAGTCCTGTACCCCAGTGTTATACAGGGACAGACCTGTCCCCACCAGTACTGTACCCCAGTGTTATACAGGGACAGACCTGT
>NC_057740.1:41811077-41823542 GCF_004010195.1 Chiloscyllium plagiosum
CAGACCTGTCCCCACCAGTACTGTCCCCAGTGTTTTACAGTGATAGACCTGTCCCCACCAGTACTGTACCCCTTGTGTTTTGCTGCTGCTGAGTGTGCAAACTGGCCATTTTTGCTACTTTATTGGATGATACTGCATAGAAGGATCTCCATGTGATTGTGCTGACTTTTTCTAAATGATCCTGGTGCACTGCTCTCTCTCTCCATAATATTTTTGAACTTATCCCTTTCCCTTTTTAAGCAAATGTTCAACAATTTGAATGGCTGCAATGTATTTGAGCAAAACAGATTGCAAACTACCTGTGGTGAACATAAAACCCCACCCAGACTTTAATCTCCCAGCCACCTTGTCGCCTGTACTGGAGGAACCGGTTTGGGGAGAGAACCCTTTGACAGACATATTGTTAGCATCTTGTCAGAGATTAAAAGGTACTTTGCTATCGGGTGTGTTGTCACATGCCTGAACGTGTCTGACAGCTGAAAATTTCAGATTAAAATCTATTAATGCTGCAAACCAAGCAAATGGTTCCTCCTGAACCTGAGGGAACATGCAGGTAGAAGTTTCAATCAATTAGGTAAATGTTTCAAGACTGTTTGGGAAAAGCCTGGGAACAGTTACTTCTGTTACAGTGCAGAAGAGGCCATTCAGTCTGTTATGACTGTATTATCTCTTCAAATGAGCATCATTACCTTGTGCCATTCTCTTGCTTTTTCCTTACACTTTTACATGCTATTTGTCTAAATAATCATCCAATGTCTGTTCTGAATGTGTCCATTGAACCTGCAACCCACCAGATTTCCAGACAGGCAAAAGTGAGGACTACAGGTGCTGGAGATTAGTGTGGTGCTGGAAAAGCACAGCAGGTCAGGCAGCATCTGAAGAGCAGGAAAAGAAGATGAGGCGTTCTTCCTTCAGGCGTCGGGTGGTGAAGGAAGCAGATGTGGCTGTGGTAGTGAGTCTGTTTCAGGACATGGTTGAAGAGCTTCAGGGCAGAGGAGATGACCTGGGGCTGGCAGTGAGAGAAAGACTCTCTGAGATTCTTGTAGAGTGTGGAGGAGAACTTCTTCAAGGTATGATTTGGAGCTGCCGGTGATGCACTGGGGTGGACAAAGTTTAAAAATCCCCCAACACCAGGTTATAGTCCAACAGGTTTATTTGGAAGCACTAGCTTTCGGAGCACTGCTCCTTCATCAGGTGGTTCTTCAAGGTAGACATCCTTGCAAGAGGATTCGCAGTAAGGTTAAAATCAACTACTCAAAAGTGAGGACTGCAGATGTTGGAGATCAGAATCTAGCTTAAAGTGGTGCAGGAAAAGCACAGCAGGTCAGGCAGCATCCGAGGAGCAGAACAATCGACGTTTTGGGCAAAAGCCCTTCAGGAATGAAGGCAAGGAGCCTCTGGAGTGGAGAGATAAATGGGAGGTGGGGCAGCATCCGAGGAGCAGGAAAATCGACGTTTTGGGCAAAAGCCCTTCATCAGGAATGAAGGCAAGGAGCCTCTGGAGTGGAGAGATAAATGGGAGGTGGGTGGGGCTGGGGAGAATGTAGCAGTGCATCATATACCTTAACTACTCGGTGAAAGAGTTTTTCTCTGGTTATTTTGCATGTCTGTGCACCTATACATCCAAGTCCCTCTGATCCTGTTCCTCATGAAACGTATCTGCTTCCTGTCCACCCACTCCACTAGTTTATGTTGTTTTAGAGTCTACCTGTCCTCCTCACTGTTTACAATTCTCTCAAGTTTCATATCATCTGCAAACTTTGAAATTGACTGCTGCACACCAAGATCCAACCAAATTCAATCCTTCTGTCTTTTTGGTGACTGTTAAACATGTATATTTTTTTCCTTTTGCCAGGTTCATCCTTGTGTATGTGACACAGCCATATCTGAACATGTGGTGCAATCCTGTTTATTTGGTTGACTATGACTTAGTGTAAGGTTAACTGATTGATTTGGGGAAATGTTGGCATGTATGCAAGGAAGATCAAACTCCCTGAACAGGATCTTCCAGTTGGGACTCTGACTTTATTTATTTGTGAATTAACTGAGTCAAATTCCTTTTTTTTCCTACATCTGCATTCCAGTTCTTTCTTTTTAAAAATAAAGGGAGCTTAAAACTAACTTTGCAAAAAAGATCCAAGGCACCATAACTTGAAGTGTGTTCCCAGCAGTAATTAGCTCCATCATAAGGTCAGAGTGGGGATGTGCAATCATCAGAAGACAAGTTCAGTGCATTCACAGCTCCTTGGATATTGGAACAGTCCACCTATGTGCCAGTAAATGTCTCTAACGGAGAATCGAACCAGGCTTGACAGAGAATGACATTATAGGGGTCTAGATTAGAGTGGTGCTGGAAAACCACAACAAGTCAGGCAGCATCTGAGGAGCAGGGAAAATTGACGTTTCGGGCATTGCCATTAGTGACGCTCCTACTATCGAGTACCTGGAGATGACCATTGATCAGAAACTGGACTGGACCAGTATATACCAGCCATGGCCACTAAAGCATGTCAAAGGTAAATTGCTCACTGCTGCCTCCTCAAATCCTGTCCCTTATCTGTAGGGGACAGTCAGGAGAAGTGTGATGGAATCTTTTCCAATTGCTTGGATGAGTACAGCTCCAACAACACTAATGGAGCTTGAAATCATCAGGGCAAAGCATCCTATTTGATTGACACTGTGTTCACTATCTGTAGCATTCACTTCCTTCACAGTGACAGTGAGTTCTGGACTCATTTTGTAAATAGAATACACTGCTAAAGATCCTTATTCAGCACTTTCCAAACCCATGACCTCTACAACAACAAGGGCAGCAGATACAGGAGAACATCACCCTCTGCAAGTTCCCCTCCAAGCCACTCACCGTCCTGACATAGGAGTATATCACTCTTCCTCCAGTGTCACTGGGACAAAATCCTGGAATGCCCTTCCTACCAGTGCTACCTCTGGGGCAGGAGGCCTGGTTTGAGTCCTGCCTGCTTCAGAGCTGTGTAGTAAACATATTTGAACAGGTCAATCAGCAAATATCCAGAACCTTCTCCAGGGGTGAGAATGGGTGATAAATGCTGTGACACCTACATCCAAATGAATGAAAAATATAAGATTTGATTGGTACCTCTCACTTTCAAATGAACCTGACTGGTTCATCAGATCACTTCTAATTGTGATTCATAAAAAGCTTTCTTTAAATAAAATCAGAATCACCTAATTATATTTCTGGAGAAAGTTTACTCTTCCTGGTGTTGTTTGAGGCCATGTCCTGGTGCTTAATCACTAATTCCTGCAGACTCCAGTGCTATCTTAGAGAGTTGGCAAGCTGAAATTGTCCTGACACCGTTGTTTCTGAGCAGACGATTAAGTAAATATTTTGTGAAAGGTACAGAATTGGAGTATGGAGAGCTGTTCTACTTCATTACAGACGCTGGGGTCTGATCTGGGATTAATTCCACGTCTTGTCTGAAAGTGAGATTTCCAGACCCTGTCCCACCCCTGCTGCAGGAAGTTGTCGTCAGACAATGTCACTGTTGCCATAGTGATAGAAAGGCCTGTCTGTGTTAAACTGGTGCTGATGCAAAGAGCACAAACATCCTGAGGCCCAGGTTATTTTTTAGTTGTACGTCAGCGAGGTTGGCTGAACCGTGAGGCTGGTGATTTTGTGACGTCGAATCTGCATACACTGCACTGACATCAGGATCAGATCCACGGATTTCTACCCTTTTTGTGGAGAATTTTATTTCTGTAAGTTAAATGGAGATCCCACTTTCTCTCTGTTTCCTGCCTTTCCTCAGATTGTGGACTGGTCAGAGGGGAGGATAGGGGCTGAATGGGGGTATGGTGTCCGGTCAGAGTGAGAAGGTACACGGGTCAGGCTAAAGGTCGGAAACAATGTGCACAAGACAGAGCTAACTTTCATCACACACTAGACCAGCTCGAAGCTTTGCTATCCTGCCCCTGCTCAATGTGAATGGTGATGTGTAATTGAACAATTTACTGGAGGGAGGATGGAGCTGCCAAATATCCCTGTTTTGATGGGTGAGCCCAGCATATCACTGCAGAAGGTCAGGCTGGAACGTTTCTAACCTTGTACAAACAGACAAATTAGGAACTAGTGTACAGTATACAGCTGCTCAGTGCTGCTGCACTATTTGAGAAATCATTCTTAATCTGATTGTGACTTCTGGACTCGTCTAGTAACCCTTTCACTTGTCATTCAGCAATCTAATCAAATCAAAATGCAAAATATTCAGTGATGCTAACTGCTTTCAAGGGAAGAGAATTCCACAAACTAACAGCAGAGAGAAATTAAATTCTTCTTTCTTCACCCGGGCTCTAAAGTAACCGCGGAGGAGGGGCAGGCAGTCGGCCCTAACGACCCCCTCCACAGCCTGCTAACAGCAGAGAGAAATTAAATTCTTCTTTCTTCACCCGGGCTCTAACGTATCCGTGGAGGAGGGGCAGGCAGTCGGCCCTAACGACCCCCTCCACAGCCCGCTGCCTGGACCTGTTTATGGCCAGTTTGGCCAGGCCCAGGAGCAGACCCACGAGGAGGTCTTCAGACCTGCCCTTCCTCCTCCGTACCGGGTGCCCGAAGATCAGGAGCGTGGGACTGAAGTGCAACCAAAAGCAGAGGAGGAGGTTTTTAAGAAAATCAAAAAGGGAGTGCAAACGCCCACACCCAATATACACGTGGTCCACGGACTCCACAGCGCCACAGAACAAGCAGTTGGGCTGGGAGAACACTACTGTTTTTTTTTTTCCTTTTTTCTTTTTTTTATATTTATTTTATTTTTTTTTTGTTCTTTCCTTTTTTTTCCCCTTTCACCCCCACACTACCGCCTAAGTGCGGTAGTGCTTATTTTATCCCCAGCACCCATGGTGTGTGTGTGTGTAGGTGTGAGACACAGTGAGAGACACAAGGTGCACGAATCTTTATTCAATTTTCACCACCAGGAAGATAGGAAAACACCCGAGTGGCCAGTGACAAGCAGTGCCCTTCACATCAAAGGGCAATGCTGTGTGATCAAACAGTGAAGGGGAGGGCAGGGATTAAATCAAAACCGCGAGTACGGAGGTGCGGATTCCTGAGCAACGGCTCCCTGACGACAGCTGCTTCTCCAGCCGGAGGGTAGGCGCGACGCGATTCGACCATGTTCCAGACAGTGATCAGGTCCTGGTAAAAGACCGGCAGCGTCTTGAGGACAACCTCCAAACCATCACGGTCGACGAACAGGAGCTGCGTGTCATAGTTGAGGTTACGCACATGGCGGAGGCCCCTTATTTTTAAACCATGGCACCTTTTTTGAGAGTCTTTTACAAAGTGAAACAGCTACCTCGTATCCACCCTCTCAAATCACCTCACATCTCATTTGTTTCAACAAGGCCACCTGTCTGGTATTTCCCAATGAAACTGTTCAGAGATCTTATTGCATGCCTCTGGAACAGGGAGGACTCCTGGTTCAGCAGTAGAAGCAGTACCACTGTGCCACAACAGCCCCTCCAGATCACCTCTCATTCCTTTCCATATCATATCCAGAATGGCTTTTGCACCAAGATCATGTCATTCTTATAAACTCCATTGGATGCTGATCCAGCCTGTACAGCACTTCCATATGAGAGAAACCCCATTCATCCCAGAGGAATTAGTTGAGTAAACCTGAGCAGCTGCCAATGCAGTTGTATTCTTAAATAATGCCCTCTGGACATTAAGAATTCCAGAGATGAGGTGAGTGCCTGCCTTGACATTATAGCAGCATTTGCCTGTGTGGCATGAAGATGCCCGAGCAAAATGAGTCAGTGCGAATTAAAAGAACAAAAGAAAATTACAGCACAGGGACACGCCCTTCGGCACTCCAAGTCTGCGCTGATCCAAATCCTCTATCTAAACCTGTCATCTATTTTCTAAGATCTGTGGCCCTCTGCTCCCTGCCCATTTATGTATCTGTCCAGATACATCTGAAATGATGCTACCATGCCTGCTTCTACCACCTCCGCTGGCAACGTGTTCCAGGCCCCCACCACCCTCTGCATAAAGAACCTTCCGTGCAAATGTCTCTAAAACTTTTCCCCTCTCACTCTGAACTAAATAATTCCCCTAATAATTGAGTCCCCCACTCTGTGAGAAAGTTTCTCGCTATCCACCCTGTCTATACCTCTCATGATTTTGTAGACCTCAATCAGATCCCCCCTCAACTTCGTCTTTACTAATGAAAATAATCCTAATCTACTCAACCTCTCTTCAATGCTAGTGCACGCCATACCAGGTAACATCCTGGTGAACCTCCTCTGCACCCTCTCCAAAGCATCCACCTCCTTCTGGTAATGTGGCGACCAGAACTGTACGCAGTATTCCAAATGTGGCCAAACCAAAGTCCTATACAACTATAACATGACCTGCCAACTCTTGTTCTCAATACCCCGTCCGATGAAGGAAAGCATGCTGTATGCCTTCTTGACCACTCTACTAACCTATGTTGCTACCTTCAGGGAACAATGGACCTGAACACCCAGATCTCTCTGTACATCAATTTTCCCCAGGACTTTTCCATTTACCGTATAGTTTGCTTTAGAATCTGATCTTCCAAGATGCATCACCTCGCGTTTGCCTGGATTGAACTCCATCTGCCATTTCTCTGCCCAACTCTCCAATCTATCTATATTCTGCTGCATTCTCTTGACAGTCCCCTTCATTATCTGCTACTCCACCAATCTTAGTATCATCTGTAAACTTGCTAATCAGACCACCTATACCTTCCTCCAGATCATTTATGTTTATTACACACAACAATGGTTCCAGAACAGTGCCTGTGGAATACCACTGGTCACAGTTCTTCATTTGAGAAACTCCCTTCCACTATTCCTCTCTGTCTCCTGTTGCCCAGCCAGTTCTCTACCCATCTAGCCCGTACACCCTGGACCCCATGTGACTTCACTTTCTCCACAAGCCGACCAAGAGGAACCTTATCAAATCCATGTATATGACATCTACAACTCTTCCCTCATCAATCAACTTTGTCACTTCCTCAAAGAATTCTATTAAGTTGGTAAAACATCACCTTCCCTTCACAAAATCATGTTGCCTATCACCGATAAGCCCATTTTCTTCCAAATTCAAATAGATCCTATCCCTCAGTTTCTTATCCAGCAGCTTCCCTATCACTGACGTCAGGCTCACAGGTCTATAATTACCTGGATTATCCTTATTACCCTTCTTAAACAAGGGGACAACATTAGCAATCCTCCAGTCCTCTGGGACCTTAACTGTGTTCAAGGATGCTGCAAAGATATCTGTTAAGGCCCTAATTATTTCCTTTCCCACTTCCCTCAGTAACCTGGGATAGATCCCATCGGAACCTGAAGACTTGTCCACCTTAATGCCACTTCTTCCCTCCTTATGCTGATGTGACCTAGAGAAATCAAACATCTATCCTCAACATCCACCATGTCCCTCTCCTCGGTGAATACCGATGCAAAGTACTCATTAAGAACCGCACCCATTTTCTCTGACTCCACACCATAACTTTCCTCCTTTGTCCTTGAGTGGACCAACCCTTTCCTAATTACCCTCTTGCTCCTTATATATGAATTAAAAGTTTTGGGATTTTCCTTAACCCTGTTTGCTAAAGATATTTCATGACCTAGGGCGTAGGTTTGCTCGCTGAGCTGTAGGTTTGATATCCAGACGTTTCATTGCCTGGGGCTAGGTAACAACATTAGTGGCGACCTCCAAGTGAAGCGAAGCTGTTGTCTCCTGCTTACTATTTATATCTTTCTCCTGGATGGGGTTCCTGGGGTTTGTGGTGATGTCATTTCCTGTTCGTTTTCTGAGGGGTTGATAGATGACATCTAGATCTATGTGCTTGTTTATGGCGTTGTGGTTGGAGTGCCAGGCCTCTAGGAATTCTCTGGCATGTCTTTGCTTAGCCTGTCCCAGGATAGATGTGTTGTCCTAGTCAAAATGGTGGCTTTTATAAAACACAGTGTGCAGATTCCTCAAGAACAAACCACGACAAACAGACCAAACACAGCCAGAAACCCTAACCACCTTACCATACATCAAAGAAGTTTCAGAAATGACAGCCAGACTACTAAGACCCCTCGGAATCCTAGTCGCACACAAACCCACCAACACTCTCAAACAAAAACTAACAAACTTAAAAGACGCAGTACATCCCATGAACAAAACCAACGTCATCCACAAAGTTCCATGCAAGGACTGCCACAAACACTACGTAGGACAAACAGAAAGAAAGTTAGCCACCAGGATACACGAACACCAGCTAGCCACAAAAAGACACCACCCTCTCTCCCTCGTAGCTCTACACATGGATGAAAAAAGCCACCATTTCGACTGGGACAACACATCTATCCTGGGACAGGCTAAGCAAAGATATGCCATAGAATTCCTAGAGGCCTGGCAATCCAACCACAACGCCATAAACAAGCACATAGATCTAGATGCCATCTATCAACCCCTCAGAAAACGAACAGGAAATGACATCACCACAAACTCCAGGAACCCCATCCAGGAGAAAGATATAAATAGTAAGCAGGAGACAACAGCTTCGCTTCACTTGAAGGTCGCCACTGATGATGTTACCTAGCCCCAGGCAATGAAACGTCTGGATATCAAACCTACAGCTCAGCGAGCAAACCTACACCCTAAACCTCAACCTGAGCTACAAACCTTCACATATTTCATGACTTCTTTTAGCCCTCTTAATTCCTCTTTTCAGTTTGGTCCTACTTTCCTGATATTCTTCCAAAGCTTCATCTATTTTCAGTTGCCTAGACCTTTTTCCTTTTTCCTCTTAGCTAGTCTCAATTTCACCTGTCACCCATAGTTCCTTAATCTTGCCATTTCTATCCCTCATTTTCACTGGGACATGTTTCTCCTGCACTCTCACCAACCTCTCACAAAAAAGTCTCCCACATTTCAAATGTGGATTTACCCTCAAATAGCTGCTCCCAATCCACATTCCCCAGCTCCTGCCAAATTTTGCTATAGTTGGCCTTTCCCCCAATTTAGCACTCTTCCTTTAGGACCACTCTCATCTTTGTCCAGGAATATTCTAAACTTACAGAATTGTGATCACTGTTCCCAAAATAATCCCCTGCTGAAACTTCAACCACCTGGCCGGGCACATTCCCCAACACCAGGTCCAGTGTGGCCCCTTCCCAAGTTGGATTTTACATACTGCTATATAAGACCCTCCTGGATGCCTCTTACAAATTCTGCTCCATCTAAATCTCGAACACTAAGTGAATCCCAGTCAATGTTGGGAAAATTAAAATCTCCCATCACCATCCTGTTGTTCCTACATCTTTCCATAATCTACCTCCTACTCGCTGTTGGGAGGCCTGTAGTACAGCTCCAACATTGTTACCACACCCTTCCTATTTCTGAGCTTTGCCTATATTGCCTCACTGCTCAAGTCCTCCATAGTGCCCTCTTTCAGCACAGCTTTGCTCCCTCCCTACTCTTCCCATTAGTCATGCTAACTTCTTATCCAGTTCCTTACAGGCTTTAGTTATTACCTCCTTACTGTCCATTAGCCACCTCATTTGGTTCCCATTCCCCTGCCGCATTAGTTTAAACCCTCCCCAACAGGGTTAGCAAAAGCACTCCCAGGACACTGGTTCCAGTCCTGCCAAGGTGTTGACCATCTGATTTGTAAAAGTCCCACCTCCCCAGAACTGGTCCCAATGTCCCAAAAATCTGAATCTCTCCTTCCTGCACCATCTCTCAAGCCACTCATTCATCCTGCTTATTCTTTCATTTCTACTTCAACTTGAACATGGCACTGGTAGCAATCCTGACATTACTACCTCTGAGGTCCTACTTTTAAAACTTGGCTCCTAACTCCCTAAATTCTGCTTGTAGGACCTTACCCCGTTTATTACCTATATCATTGATGCCTATATGCACCACGACAACTGGCTGCTCACCCTCCCCCTTCAGAATGTCCTGCAACTGATCTGAGCCATCCCTGACTCATGCACCTGGGAGGCAACATACCATTCAGGAGTCTCGTTTTCGACCACAGAACCTCCTATTTATTCCAGTTATAAATTGAATCCCCTATGACTATAGCCCTTCCACTTTTTCCTGCCTTGCTGTACAGCAAAGCCAGCTACAGCACGGTGAACCATCTCCCCCAATAGTATCCAAAATGGTATGCCTGCTCTGGAGGGAGATGACCGCATGGGATACCTGCACTGCCTTCCTGCTCTCTCTCAGCCTTTTGGTCACCCATTCCCTTTCTCCCTTAGCAATCTTAATCTGCAGTGTGACCAATTCACGAAGTGTGCTATCCACAACCTCCTCAGCATTGCAAGTGCTCCAAAGTGAGTCCATCTGCAGCTCCAGAGCCGTCATCCGTTCGAACAAGAGCTGCAGCTGGACACACTTCCTGCATGTGAAGAAGTCAGGGATATCAGCCATGTCTCTGAACCCCCACATTGAGTAAGAGGAGCATAACATGGAGTCAAATCTGCTCCAAAGAATCTCTAAAAATCAGAAGTGTTCTGAAATGTCACTGATCCCAAAACATTAACTGATTTCTCTCCATAGATCTGCCAGATCTGCTGAGATTTTCCAGCAATTAGTTCTGAGCCAACGCATGATGGTTGCGATTGTTGGAGGTCTGTCATCTCAGCTCCAGGACATCTCTGCAGGAGTTCCTCAGGGGAGTGTCCTAGGCCCAACCGTCTTCAGCTGCTTCATCAATGTCCTTCCCTCCATCCTAAGGTCAAAAGGGGGGATGGTCACCGATGATTGCACAATGTTCAGCAGCATTCACAACTCCTCGGATACGGAAGCAGTCCATGTTCAAATGCAGCAAATCTAACCATCGCCTTTTGACATTATATGTTATTACAGTTGCTGAATGCCCCACTTTCTTTCTATTGATCAGAAAGTAAGCTAGACCAGTCATATAAATACTATTGGCTGCAAGCGCAGATCATAAATTCTGCAGCAAGTAACAAATAATAGGCCATAGAATATAGGAATAGAAGTAGGCCATTCAGCCCATCAACTTTTCTTCACCATTCATTGAGATTGTATCCAATCTAAAAATTTTCAACCTCCATTTTCCTGCCTTGTCCCCATAACCTTTGCTTCCCTTGTTGATTAAATGCCTATCCATCTTAGCCTTGACTATAGTGAATGAGCCAGCTTCAGTAGATAACTGCAGTAAAGAATTCAGAGATTTACCACCTTCTGAGAAGAAATTCCTCCTTGTTGTCTTAAATCAGCAAGGCACAAGTCAGGAGTGTGATGGAATACACCCGACTTGGGTGAGTGCAGCTTCAACAGCACTCAAGAACCTGGCATTATCCAGGATAAAGGAGCCTGCTTGATGAGCGCCCTAACCACCACCTTCAGCACTAACACATTGGTAACAGTGTTATCATCCTCAAGGTGAATTGTAATAACTCACCAGTGCTGAACCAACAGAACCTTTTGGATCCATGACCTCTACCTCAGCAGATTCATGAAAGACCAACCCCTGCAAGGTCTACTCCAAGCCATTTACCATCCTGACTTGGAAATACATCACTGTTATTGGTTTAAAATCCAAGAACTCCCTTGCTAAGGGCACTGAGGATGTCCCTACAGCACATGCACTGCAGTGGTTCAAGAAGGCAGTGCAATACCACCTTCTCAAAGGCAACTAGGGATGGGCAATAAATGCTGGACCAACCAGTGAAGTGCACTCGTTGTGAGTCAATCGAAACAAAGTGTACCCCACTGAGAGTCTGTGTGTGTGTGGGACCCTGTACCCCTGTGAGAGTCAGTGTGTGTGTGGGGGACCCTGTACCCCAGTAAGAGTCAGTGTGTGTGTGGGGGACCCTGTACCCCTGTGAGAGTCAGTGTGTGTGGGACCCTGTACCCCAGTGAGAATCAGTGTCTGTGGGACCCTGTATCCCTGTGAGAGTCCATGTGTGTGGGAGCCCATACCCAAGTGAGAGTCTGTGTGTGTGTGCGTGTGTGTGTAGTAGGGGCAACCCGTACCCCAGTGACAGTTAGTGTGTGTGTGTTGGACCCCATATCCCCGTGACCATCAGTGTGTGTGTGGGTGTTTGGGACCCTGTAAACCCAATGAGAGCCAGTGTGAGTGGGAGCCCGTACCCCAGTGAGAGTCAGTGTGTGTGTGGGACCCTGTATCCCAGTGAGAGTCAGTGTGTGTGTGGGACTCTGTACCCCAGTGAGAGTCAGTGTGTGTGTGTGTGTGTGGGAGCCCATAGCCCAGTGAGAGTCATTGTGTGTGTGGGACCCTGTACCCCAGTGAGAGTCAGTGTGTGTGTGTGTGTGTTTTGGACCCCGTACCCCAGTGAGAGTCAGTGTGTGTGGGAGCCTGTACCCCAGTGAGAGTCAGTGTCTGTGGGAGCCTGTACCCCAGTGAGAGTCAGTGTGTGTGTGTGTGTGTTTTGGACCCCGTACCCCAGTGAGAGTCAGTGTGT
>NC_057740.1:41824042-41833131 GCF_004010195.1 Chiloscyllium plagiosum
ACGCTTTCAAGGTGAGAGGTGGAAAGTTTAAGGGGGATACACACGGCAAGTACTTCACACAGAGGGTGGTGGGCATTTGGAACGCATTGCCAGCAGAGGTGGTAGAGGCAGGCACGGTAGATTCATTTAAGATGCATCTGGACAGATGCATGAGTAGGTGGGGAGCAGAGGGATACAGATGCTTAGAAATTGACCGACAGGTTTAGAGAGTACATTTGGATCGGCTCAGGCTTGGAGGGCCGAAGGGCCTGTTCCTGGGCTGTAAATTTTCTTTGTTCTTTGTTATTTATCCCAGTGGGAATCACATGGCTTTGGGCAGAGGGATTAAAAGTGAAAGATTTCAAGGAGTTGCTTGATATTTCTGTTGCTCCCTCTGACGTCACTTATTGATGATGTCATCGATAATGTGAGTGGGGTCTTTTATGATGCCAAGTTTTGTTGCCAGCTGAAGCAGCCAATCAGAACAACCAGTGGCTGAGGCTCTGGAATGGGATCAGTTAAACCTCAAGGTTTTCAAATCAGTGGCAGAGAGTGGGCCATTAACAGGAGCCTGAGGGTAAGTGATACCACATCAAGCACTTCATGCCTCTGACAAGGGAAAAGGCAGACTGGACTTATCAAAGTGTGACTGGATAAAATTAATCAACCAGTGACTGTTCTGATGAAGAGTTATATTAGACTTGAAATGTTACTTCTATTTTCTCTTCATAGTCGCTGTCAGACCTGCTGGGTTTCTCCAGCAATTTCTGTGTTTTCAGGAGCATTGCCTGAGTTTCTGGATTAATACTTTAGGAATAGTTCCACTACACCATCACCTCCACATGTTAATGATCTGCAAGCATCAGTGTGAGATTCACAATTGTTGCCGATCTATGTCAATGTTTTCAATGTGGGGGCCAACCTTTCCAAGGTTGAAGATGACACCAAAACTCATGAAAGGACAAATTCTGAGGAGGGTGTAAGGAATTGGACAGGGTAGATAAATGAGATAGAACATGGCAGATGGAGTTTAATGTAAATAAGTGTGAAAGTATTTATTTTAGTAGAAAAATCAGAAAAGCAGAATATGTCCTGAGAGGTTGGTGAGTGCAATCCAAAGGGATCGTGGACCCTTGCCCACCGAAAATGAACGTGCAGGCAACTAGAAATGCAAATGATATGTTAACCTTCATTTTATGGTGATTGGGATACAGGAGGAAAGGTGGCTTGTTGCAGGTGTGTAAATCCTTAGTGAGAGCTGTACTGTGTACCGTCTGGTTCCCTTGTCTAAGGAAGGATACACTTGCCATAAAGGGAGTTCAATAGAGGTTTGCCAGATTAATCCCTGGGATAGCAGTATTGTCCAATGGGGAGAGATTGAGGAAATGGGATCTGTATTCCCTGCAGTTTTGAAGAATGTGAAGTTAACTCATTAAAATTCCTAAAACTAGATTATGTCGCCTGGTTCCAGAGGGGACCATGGCAACACATCCTATCTACATCTGCCCTGTCACACCTTGTAAGCGTTTTTGTAATTAGCAGGTGTTGTGGAGTTGAAGACGTGTACTGTACCTTTAAGAGAGAGTGAAAGTTGAAAACCTGGCAAGCCTGTCATGTGACTGAGTGCATGCACAGAGTGTGCTGGATGATTTGAAGACATAATATTTGAGGTAATATTTCACAACCATTCAAATTCAACCAATCACTTTAAATTATGCCCCAAGATACTAAAACCCAATTGAATTTGAATTTTACTGTTTGACAACATCAAACCAATGAGATGATCCAATGCTTTGGGGTATAAAAGCAGGCATTTTGGAAAGTTATCCGGAGAAAGAGCACCTTCTGCCATTGAGCGACTGCTATTCAAAAACATTCCCTCTGAAAGCTGCCTTTATCATATGAAACACCTTCGCAGCAGAAGAACCACAGACAACCCAAGGAAAATCTACAGACACAGCTGGCTGGATTTATAAATTGATTTTTTTTGTAATTTAATAGGGGCTTTATTGGATCAGTATATTGTGAGAGAGTGAGAGGTAGATACATTGTTAAGACAAAGGAGGCTTCCAGTGTACACACTTGTTGGTTAATGTTCTCTTCTGCAATTAAAGAATAAATTGTTAATTTATATCATAATAAATTAATGTCGTAACATCCCAAAGGAGAGAAACCCAAGGACGATCAGGGAACTGAGGAATTAAAAGAAAAATACCCTAGTATTTTCCCAGAGTGTGAAGTAACAAGATCCCACTGTCATAAGTCACAGCATGAAGTAAAAACTGAAGAGAAAGATGAAGGAGTTGAGGTTCAGTTTGCAGACACCCTGTTTGACGTAATGGTGCAGGAAAAACCTGAATAGGCAGAGGATCAGGCAAAGGTGTTTGGTAGCTCAGTGGTTAGCACTGCTACCTCACAGTACCAGGGACCCGAGTTCGATTCCAGCCTTGGGCGACTGCCTGTGTGGAGTTTTCACATTCTCTCCGAGTCTGCGTGGGTTTCCTCCGGGTGCTCCAGTTTCCTCCTACTGTCCAAAGATATGCAGGCTGTGCTAAATTGCCCGTAGAGTTAGATGCATTAATCAGGGGTAAACATAGGGGAATGGATATGAGTGGGTTACTCTTCAGAGGGTCAGTGTGGGCTTGTTGGGCCAAAGGGCCTGTTTCCACACTGTAGGGAATCTAATCTAATCTAATGGACTTGCAATAGCAAGACGAGATAATAGAAGATATATATATTGATGTGTACACAGAAAAGGAAGCAGAGAATATTCCAGAGGGTTATTATTAGAAAAATTGAATCCTAATGCGGAAATGGGGACCACGGCAGGTTAGTGCAGAGGAGAAACGGGCCGAAGTGCACCAGATTGTGTTGCCGGTAGCATAGAGACAGGAAGTGACACGGTGAGCACATGAACTACCTGTAGGAGGTCACCTAGGGGTATGAAAGAATCAGGATAAGGTACAAAAACATTTTTTATTGGCCTGGAATGCACAAGGATGTTGTTAACTTTTGCCGAATGTGTCATACATGCCAAATGGTAGGTAAGCCACAGGCGGTAACAAAACCAGCCCCTTTGTTGCCAATTCCAGCATTTGAAGAACCTTTCATGCAGGTTATAATTATTGTGTAGGTCCCCTCCCGAGAACTAAAAGTGAGAACCCATACTTCGTAACCATGATGGATGTGTTTACCAGATTTCCGGAGGCAATTCCATTACAGACTATCAAGGTAAAAAAGGTGGTAGAGGAGTTAGTAGCTTTCTTCACACGGTGTGGGCTACCCAGAGAGATTCCGTCGGACCAAGGATCATATTGTACTGTCAGGCTGTTTAAGGTAGTTATGAATAGCTTAGGTATACAGCACTTTAAATTCAGTGCACATTATCCTGAATCCCAGGGAGGTTTAGAAAGGTGGCATCAGACCCTGGAGACCATGTTGAGAGCAAACTGTCAGGATAACCCGAATGATTGGGATAAAGGGATCCCATTTTTATTATTTGCCATTCGAGATGCCCCAAATGAATCTACTCAGTTCGCTCCCTTTGAGTTAATATAAAGTGAGAGAGCCTTTGAAATTAATGTAAGAAAAATTGACAGGACTAAAGTCGGAGATCTCACACTCAGATTATGTATTGGAGGTGAGGGAGAGATTAAATCAAGTAGGTGAGATAGCTAAGCAGCATCTAAAGAGGGCACAGTCTAGAATGAAGCAGGTGGCCTCAGACTCGGACATCTTCCCAGGGGGATGAAGTGCTAGTACTGTTACCAGTGATAGGAGATCTCTTTAAAGCCAGGTTTAGTGATCCCTATCAAATTGAGAAAACGCTGAGTCAGGTGAACTATCTAGTAAAGATGCCAGATAGAAAAAATACAATATTAGGTAGGTCATGTGAACATGTTTAAACCTTATTACAACAGAGAGAAGGAACTGGAGAAACAAGTGTTAGTTACTGTCCTGCAGAGTAAGGAATCAAATCCAGATGTTGTGGAGTTTGATGTGCCTCAAAATACATTAATAATGAGGAAGTCCTTGAGGAGTGGGATGGGTTAGTGAACTATCTGTCTCAGGAGCAAAGAACCCAGTTGAAAGGTTTGTTGCAGCAGTGTGAGGACATATGCAGGATTAAGTTAGGGAGGACTAATGCTATTGTGCATGCAGTAGACTTGGGGAATGCTGTTACAATAAAACAACACCCCTACAGGCTTTATCCATTCAAAGCCATACAGGTCCAGAAGGAGGTGGAGGCAATGCTCAACGAGGATATCATGGCACTGAGTCAGACCAACTGAAGTCCGCTGATGGTGTTATTTCCCAAACCGGACGGGACTCAATGATTTTGCATGGACTATCAGAAGGTCAACACCATAACAAAATTGGACTCATACCCAATACCAAGATTGGAGGACTGTATTGAGAAAGTCGGACAAATCAGTTACATCACCAAGTTGGACTTACTGTGTGGTTATTGACAAGTACCTTTATCAGAGAAAGTGAAAGAAATTTCTGCATTTGTAACCCCAAATGGGGCTATGTCAATTCAAAGTGATGCCCTTTGGAATGAAGAATACACCTGCCACATTCCAAAGACTCATGAAGAGAGTTGTGGCTGGGTTAGCAAACTGTGATGTAGTGGATGATGTAGTGATCTTTAGTAAGTCCTGGAAAGTCCACATGGTACAGTTGGCAGGGCTCTTTGAATGACTGCAAGAAGCAAAAATGTTGATAAACTTAAATAAAACTGAATTCGTGAAAGCAGAGGTGACGTTCTTGGGACATAACATTGGCCATGGAAAGTTGACCCCAAGGAACACAAAAACGAAGGCCATCAAGGAATTTCCCCGACCAACCTTGAAAAAAGAGGTGCTTTGATTTTTGGGACTAAGTGGATTCTACCAGACTTTTGTTCCAAACGTCAGCAGCATGGTGGCACCGTTAACAGATTTACTGAAGAAGAACACAAGATTTCAGGGGGCAGAACCATGTCAGGAGGCATTTCACAATTTAAAAGCAGTATTAACCACCACACCAGTTTTGGCCACACCAAACATTTTGAAACCCTTCAAAGTTGCAATCAATTCTAGTGACATAAGAATTGGAACTGTACTCATACAGGAAGATGATGACTGAATTGAACTGCCAATTGGTTACTTTTCAAAGAAACTCAACACCCACCATAGAAAATATTCCATGATCGAAAAGGAATTATTGAATTTGGTACTGGCTTTACAACATTTTAATGTTTATGTCCTGAACAATGTGTCAGAGACAGTTGTGTCCACGGATCACAATCCTCTTGGTGGGCGGCACGGTGGCACAGTGGTCAGCACTGCTGCCTTACAGCGCCAGAGACCCGGGCTCAATTCCCGCCTCAGACGACTGACTGTGTGGAGTTTGCACGTTCTCCCCATGTCTGCGTGGGTTTCCTCCGGGTACTCCGGTTTCCTCCCACAGTCCAAAGATGTGCAGGTCAGGTGAATTGGCCATACTAAATTGCCCGTAGTATTAGGTAAGGGGTAAATGTAGGGGTATTGGGTGGGTTGCGCTTCGGCGGGGCGGTGTGGACTTGTTGGGCCGAAGGGCCTGTTTCCACACTGTAAGTAATCTAATCTCTTGCATTCTTGGAACGATTGACAAGAATATGAAGAATATGAGATTATTTTGTTGGAGTCTTATGTTACAGACTTTTAATTTACATTCATATGTTGCAGGTCATAAGAATGTAATAGCAGATGCGTTATCACGGATTAAGTAATAATGCAAATGAATAGATACTAATGATATCATATATATGGGCAGAAGTTAATATGAACTTAGATGAATCTCCTATGTATGTCATGGTAATGTGGTTGAGAAACAGAAAAGAAAATGAAGCCATATTTTCATTATGATGGTTCATTTTCTTTTCTGAAGGTGGAGATGTTGTGGAGTTGAAGGCGTGTACTGTACCTTTAAGAGAGAGTAAAAGTTGAAAAGCTGGTAAACCTGTCATGTGACTGAGTGTAGGCACAGAGTGTGCTGGATAATTTGAAGATGTAACATTTGAGGTGTAGCTCAGGTAATGGGTTGTTTTCACAACCATTTGAAATCAACCAATCAATTTAAATTATGTCCCAAGATACTAAAATCCAATTGAATGTGAATTTTACTGTTTTGACAACACCAAACCAATGAGATGATCCAATGCTTTGGGGTATAAAAGCAGGCATTTTGGAAAGTTAGCCGGAGAAAAAGTACCTTCTGCCATTGAGCGACTGCTATTCAAAAACATTCCCTCTGAAAGCTGCCTTTTCCAAATGGAACACCTTTGCAGCAGAAGAACCAAAGACAACCCAAGGAAAATCTACAGACACAGCTGGCTGGATTTATAAATTGATTTTTTTGTAATTTAATAGGGGCTTTATCGGATCAGTATATTGTGAGAGAGTGAGAGGTAGATACATTATTATGACAAAGGAGGCTTCCAGTGTACACACTTGTTGGTTAATGTTCTCTTCTTCAACTAAAGAATAAATTGTGGAATTTGGGAGTTCTCAGTCACTCATATTTTAACAAATTACGAGATTACGAGGCAAGGTGAGCTTTTCTGGGTGTCTGGTTTAAATTAGCAGAAGGGTTTACCCCGTATCTTATCACCAGAGGAAAATAACTCCATCACTTGTGAACAAAATTATTATTTAACAAACGGCACAAAAATGTTGAATTACTAATTTAATAGTATATGACTTATACAAATGATTTAGATGTGAATAATGGAGGTTTGGTCAGTAAGTTTGCAGTAAATAGTGTGCGGGACAGTGAAGAAGATTGTCTCAGTGTACAACAGGGGACCTCGATCAGATGGGCCAATGGGCTGAGGAGTGGCAGATGGAGTTTAATTTCGCTGAATGTGAGATGTTGCATTTTGGTAAGGCAAATCAGGGCAGAACTTACACACTTAATGGCAGGGTCCTGGGAAGAGTTTTTGAACAAAGAGACCTAGGGTTCCAACTGCATAGTTCCTTGTACGTGGTAGACAAGATAGTGAAGAAAGTGTTAGGCACACTTACCTTAATTAGTCATTACATTGAGTATAGGAGTTGGGAGCTCATGTTGCAGCTGAACAGGACATTGGTTAGCTCACCTTTGAAATATTGTGTGCAATTCTGGTCTAAGTGAGGACTGCAGATGCTGGAGATCAGAGCTGAAATTCTGGTCTCCCTGACATAGGAAGGATGTTGTGAAACTTGAAAGGGTTCAGAAAAGATTTACAAGGATGTTGCCTGGGTTGGAAGATTTGAGCTATAGGGAAGGTTGAAGAGGCTAGGGCTGTTTTCCCTGGAGCGTTGGAGGCTGAGGGGTGACCTTACAGAGGTTTATAAAATCATGAGGGGCATGGATAGGATAAATAGACAAGGTTGTTTCCCTGAGTTGAGGGAGTTCAGAACTAGAGGGCATAGGTTTAAAGTGAGAGGGAAAGATTTAAATAGGACCTCAGGGGTACCTTTTCCACACAGAGGGTGGTACGTGTATGGAATGAACTGCCAGAGGAAGTGGTGGATGCTGCTACAATTGAAACATTTAAGAGGCATTTGGATGGGTATATGAATAGGAAGGGTTTGGGGGGATATGGGGCAGGTGCTGGCAGGTGAGAATAGATTGGGTTGGGATATCTGGACAGCATGGACGAGTTGGACTGAATGCTCTGTTTCTGTGCTAGATGACTCCGAACACATATTCATCACAATGAAACAGACAAAGACAAACTGTTTGACACAAGTATTATGAATGGTAAAATAGTTAGGGAAAATAAATGCTGTCGATTAAAATCCAGATCACTGTTGTTTCTAACAGTTCTTTTGATTTTAATGGTGGTGGCACAAAGTTGTCCATAGAGCATTGTTCAATCTTTGCTTCAACAACCTTGTTTTGGAATTTTTTTCTCTAGAGTCTCTCAGAATTTTTGGTTTTCTTTGCTCAGAGAGATGTTCCCAATTTGCAGCCTTCTGGAAATCTCTGAGTGCTCTATTGCAGCTAGGCCAATCCAAGGGCTTTTATTAGGGCAGTTTCTTAACTCAAAGGCTCTGGTCCCTTTCTGTCTCATAAAGTATTCACCTCTTTCCAAATGTAACAGCTTTCTGCAGCGATATGTAGATGTTGAAGTTGCAGAAAGAAAACTCTGGATAGAAATGTCCAGCTTCTATTTTCCAGCTGACATTGATCCTTTAAGTTGTTAAAATTGTTCCTTTATTCCATCAATATTCCCAGTATTATTTTAAATACTCACCCGCACTGTGATGACCATTTGCTGTTCAAGTGCTCTCTGCATATGGACATTGGGTCATTATGGTACAGAAGGAGGCCACTTAGCCCATCAAGTCTGTGTTTAATCTCCACACAGCAATCCACTCTGTCCCATTTCTTTCCTTCCACTGTCCCCATAGGCCAGGAAATTAATTCCAGGGAATTACCACCCACTGAGTAAAAAATGTTATTCCTCACAAACCGCATTATTGTATGTGAGTGTGTGTTTGTGTGTGGGTATGGGTATATGTGTGTGTGGGTATGTGTTTGGGGGTGTGCATGTATGAGAGAAACAGAGAGAGAGTTGAGCTCAGAGAATGAATGTTGCTGGAGTGGAGTGTTGCTGAGAGGGTGAGAACTCAGCAATTGATTCATTTTCATCCTGCTCTCAATTCACAGCTAGTCCCTCCAGGAATAAACAATGAAATACATTTGAGAGCTTCCTCAGTTGAAGGAACTACCCAGGACACAATTCTGTGCTTGTAACATTTCCTTGTTGATGATTCAAATATCCTGCTGGCCAGACTCTTACACTGTACCTTCTGTAAACTTCCTCAAAGATCCAATCTCCATGTCCTATCTCATACCCTCGTATTCACCCATTATTAACCTACATTCACTCCCAGTTAACATTTATACTTTTAGATTCTAATTTGTGTTTCCAAAACCCTCCATTGTGTCACCGTCTCTCAATCACTCCAACATCCTCCAACCCTACACCCCTCCCTATCTCTGTAACCTCCTACACCCCCTCCCTATCTCTGTAACCCCCTACACCCCCTCCCTATCTCTGTAACCCCCTACACCCCCTCCCTATCTCTGTAATC
>NC_057740.1:41833934-41839472 GCF_004010195.1 Chiloscyllium plagiosum
TCTCCCCACGGCGACCCTTGAGTTCCTGATGTAACAGGACGACCCCGCTCGCATTTCCCACATGGGTCGGGGGAAGCTGACCACCACACACCCCTCATCTCGTCCCCTCCCCCGCCCACTCCTCACCTTGCTCCTTGAGGTAGATCACTCGGTCCAGGAGGATGAGGGTCTCAATTGCCGGGGCCAGCACCAAGCAGAGGCAGAAATACGCCAGCACCCTGGCCTCCTGCGCCAGCATCGAACTCACCAGGTCAGAGTCCCACTGGGCATCAGCGTCCAGGCCCAGTCTGCGCAGGCCAGCTCGGGCATAGCTGGGTGGGGAGTGGAGGAGGAAGAGGATCAAAGTTACAGAATCCCTGACAGTGTGGAAGCACACAATTTGGCCCGAGTTCACGCCGACACTCCAAAGAGCAGAGCACCCAGACTTACCACCTACCCTATCCCTATAATCCTGCATTTCCCATGGCCAATTCACCCTAACTTACACATCCCTGGGCACTATCTGTAACCTTCTACAGCCCCTACACCCCCTCCCTATCTCTGTAACCCCCTCCCTATCTCTGTAACCTCCTATTGCCCCACACCCCCTCCCTATTGCTGTAACCTCTTCCACTTGGAGACACTGTCTCAGGATACCGGCTAAACCATTTCGGACTGAGAAGTGTAAGCATTTTGTTACTTCGAGTGTAGTGAGTCTATGGAAGTCTCTATCACGGGCTGTGGAGCCCAAGACCCTGAATACATTTAAGAAAGAGCTAGATAACGTTTTAGATTAAAGGCATAAAGGGCTATGGAGGGACGTGGGAATTGAGATAGAGGATCAGCTATGAGCATATTAAATGGTGGACTAGGCCAAATGGCCTACTCCTTCCCCTCATTTCTATGTTTCTATCTTGAACCACTTTCAGCCTCAAGTATCTTAGAATGTGGTACACACATTAACGGTGTTGCCGTTGATATTCACAAACATATTTCTTTCTTTTATAGATTTTAATTTTCGTGTTAACCATCAGTCCTTTTCCCTGCAATGCAACCTGCAAGGCCCAGTCAGCTCCCTGGAAGCCTGGGCCGAAGGATATCTGAACCTGGAGCCCCTAAACCAGGCTCGAAGCAAAATATTGCCTCAAGGGTGCCTCCTCAGTGCAGTCAGCGACAGCAGGAGATCATGGCAGAGGAGCTACTGAAACTGATGAACTTTGCAGCATCAAAGATTCAGGCCCTGTGGAGAGGTTACTGCACCCGGAAACAACTCTACATAGAGCAGGGTGCAGCCATCCTAATGCAATCCTTTTGGAGGGGTTACCAAGTCCGGAAGCTTCTCCAGGAACAGGTTAGCAGACCCCTCCCCATCCACGTCAAACAGGCAGCTTGCTGGAACCAAAATAAAGAGCAGCAGCGGCTGTTAGACGCTGGTCAGGTTCAGGTCCAGAATTGGCATCATTGGCAGAAGGAGCCCGTCCAGCTCCACATACAGCAAAGCCCCAGGTGGACGAGCAGTTTACAGCGAAAGATCCGTGCTGCTACCATTATCCAGGCGTACTGGAGAGGCTACTTGGCACGGAGGGACCTAGCTGTTAAAATCGGAGCTGCTGTCTACATCCAATCGTTTTTCAGGGGTTACTTGGCCAGGCGCAATCTCAAAGCTGACTCTGAACTCAACATAATACCCCAGGACGAGGAAGCTGAGATGGTGTATTATAACATGTCCTACACCCCGGGGTTTACCAAATCTCAAGCTGCCATTCACGGCAGCTCCCACCAGAACTCCAGCTCCTTTCTAACTGCGTCAGGAACAAGGAGAGTGTCATCAACCGGAAGCAGGCAAACAGAGAATGGCTCACTCCTGTACCCAGACAAAAATGACTGTGTCTCAGGGAAGGGTGACACTATCCAAGGGACCAAACCCCGGCGTCTCCTGAGTTGGTGCCCAGATGCTGGACAGGAAAGCTGTTCAGGGACAGTGTCAGCCATTGCGATGGACCAGGATTCGAAGAGCAACGTGTTTGTTCCTGGCTATCTGGTAGAAGGTGCTGGTGACACCACTGCAATGAGTGGTCACTACGATACCACACAAACCCGAGGAGAGCTTATCACCCCCAAGGAAAAGAGTTTGGGCCAGGTGAAGTCAGAGAAATGGCAGAAACACCAAAACGTGATGAACAAGGAGAGGACATCAAACCTCCCAGGGACAACAGCAACAAGGCCCAGGTATAGTTACAAGTTTCAGGGGAAGGTGGAGGATCCAAGTGAGAGAAACAAGACAGTGTCCCAGTACCTGGTGAAATCCACCCCCTACACCGCCAACAAAACTCGCAAACTCATTCGTTACACAGAGGAGCTCAGCTCAGAGTCCTTTCCCAGTGACAGACCCTTCAGCAAGCCTCCTGCCTCCAAACAGGACTTCAACCTTTCTGATCTGGAAGCATCCAGACAGACTCCCGCCAGCACATCCAAATCCTCTGGCCGGAAGACCCTGAAGCAGGTGAGGGAGGAACGTGCTGCTGCCGGTATCATCCAGGCAGTGTGGAAAGGTCACTGTACTCGCAGGTCCCTCAGACAACAAGTCGCTGCAGCTACAAAAATCCAGGCCATTTTCCGAAGTTACCGGACCAGGAAAGAGTTTGAAAGTGAAGGGATTTTGCCCTTGGTTTACTCAAAGAAGTCAAACAAGCATCTAATCAAAAGCCCAGGGAGCAGGCCTGTGTGGAGGCGCAGCCATTCTCCACCTGAAACAGAGTCTGAGAAACCTGGAACAGAGACGACCAATTCCACCTCAGCTGATCCTCAGGATATGGGCACTGAGTCTGAACACATTGACAATAAATCCAGAACATTCCATCAACCTCTGCAGAGACAGGAGTCAGTCAGAAGGAAGCTGCCAGTCGTCATCCTCAACCCTCCTCCCTCTGTCCCAGAAACAGGTGTAACCCCTGGCAGAGAGGGTGAGAAATCCGGTCACTCCCTACAGAGGTCCATCCAAACCAAGAAGCAGATCCAGGACAAAGTTAAAGCCGCCGGCACCATCCAGGCAGCTTGGAGAGGATACCAGACCCGGCAGGAAATCCGAAGGCAAAGCCAGGCAGCAGTGAAGATTCAAGCCCAGTTCCGGGGATTCCAGATCAGGAAGTTACTAAGCAGCATTGGGAGACAGGAAGAGGAAGAGGAGGAGGAGGAGGAGGAGGAGGAAGATCAGAATGGGAGCACAGATGGTGCCGGTTGGGAATCCTCTGGGGATAGTCCGGACTATTTATATTTAATGGCAGAAGCTGTAAGTGGACCCGATGCCAGGGAGTCACCAAGTGACAGGGAGCTGCGATCCCCAGAGGAATTCTGGTGCCAAAATAGCCCAGCTTGGAGAAGCCAGGCCAAACCAGATGGAGCAGGCATTTTTGTCAAGCGTAACCCTTGCTATAACCCCCGAAAGGTCACCATACATGTGAAGGCAGCAGGAGGAGACATGAGCTGAACTGACTACCCGTCCCCAGAACTGCCCAATTACAAAGCCAACGGTGAATGTGTATTAACAGCTAAAGATAAAAACAGGGAGATTGTCACCTGCCCCTTTAATAAAATAAAAGCCTTAAAATGCACAGGCTCCTGCTGTAATTTCTTACTAACTAGCGACCCCTGTAGGCTGTTTATTACCACTGCACCTCCTCTTTTGCTTCCATTAGTTAAAATCAGTGACCATTTTAACTGCAAGTTATTCCAGGTCCAGTCACCCATTGTACATAACACTAAGTCACCCAACCTTACACATAATCAGGCCATTCAGCTCATCTAAAAAGGAACCTTGAATATCTGGCATTTGATTATCTGAATATCGGATTATCCAGCAAGATCGCAAGATCCTGATGCTCGGCTAAACTATGTTACCCAGCATTCGATTATCCAGAATGTGATTAACTGAATTAAATACTCCCTGCCCGGATAATTATTTGGATAAACGAGGTTCCTCTGTAATCTGTGCTGGCGTTTCTGCATCATCAGTCTCAGCCCCACCCTCCTCTTCATCTCTTTTAGTTTATCATTTTGTTCCTTCCTTCCTATTTTTATTCTGCTTCCTGTTTCAATGTTTCAATGCTATTCCACTCAATCCCACAAGAAAGCCACATGCTCCCTGCTCCTGCTCTCTGGATGAAGAGGTTCCTCCTGAATTCTCCAATTTTTTTTATTTCCAGCAAGATTCTTGGGAGAAACAGGGGCGCCAAAAATAGTTCTTCTCCTCCATTTTTGTTGATGATTATAGATTATTGATCAACCAGGGAATCAAGGAAATGAGAAAGGGCTCCCAGTGGAGATGGGGAATCCTGGATCAGCCAGGATCCTACTGAATGGTGGAGCAGGCCTGAGGGGCTGAATGGTCTCCTCCTGTTCCTATCTCTGATGGTCTTAAAGTTATTCAAAATGAGCACCAAGGTAACTGGGTGGCTATCAGTGCAAGAGTGAAATGGGGGGAGGCACAGACTGATGTGTCGGGCGACCATGGTGGGAGAATTGAGGGAAGCTGGAGGTAGGGAAAATACAATGAATTGTCTGTGAATGTTTCCAACAGTGGCTCTATACAAGTAAATTGTTCTAGTCACATGAGGTACGACTCCCAGACAGACCTGGTTAGATTAAATTCCCTACAGTATGGAAGCAGGCCCTTCGGCCCAACAAGTCCACACTGACCATCTGAAAAGTAACTCACCCAGACCCATTCCCCAACCCTGTATTTAGTCCTGATTAATGCACCTAACACTATGGGCAATTTAGTGTAGCCAATTCACCTGACCTGCACATCTTTGGATTGTGGGAGGAAACCAATGCAGAAATGGGGAGAATGTGCAAACTCCACACAGACAGTTGCCCATGGTGGGAATCAAACCCAGGTCCCTGGCGTTGTGAGGTTTGAGCCCCCATGCCCCCCCCCCCAAGTTAGATTATGCTAAGATACTGGATGGCAGCTAGACTTGGGATTAGAAAAGTGGACAAATGTCATTCTGGGTTCCTCATCACAGCCCTCGACTCCCAATCTTTCAAAAACTCTATTACCTCTTCTTTAAATATAACAAAAACAGAAGGGTCACTGGACCTGAAATGTTAACTCAACTTTCTTTCCACAGATGAACAAAGAATAAAGAACCTTACAGCACCAATCCAGATACTTGATCTAAACCTGCTGCCTATTTTCTAAGGATCTGTGTTCCTCTGCTCCTTGCCCATTCATGTATCTGTCTAGATATATCTTAAATGACACTATTGTTCCTGCCTCTACCACCTCCGCTGGCAACATGTTCCAGGCACCCACCACCTTCTGTAGATAGAACTTACCATGCATATAGAGTCATAGAGTCATAGAGATATACAGCATGGAAACAGACCCTTTGGTCCAAACCGTCCATGCTGACCTGATATCCCAACCCAATCTAGTCCCACCTGCCAGCACCCGGCCCAGATCCCTCCAAACCCTTCCTATTCATATACCCATCCAAATGCCTCTTAAATGTTGCAATTGTACCAGCCTCCACCACTTCCTCTGGCAGCTCATTCCAT
>NC_057740.1:41839508-41853389 GCF_004010195.1 Chiloscyllium plagiosum
TCTCCCTGTAGCTCAAATCCTCCAACCATGGCAACATCCTTGTAAATCTTTTCTGAACCCTTTCAAGTTTCACAACATCTTTCCGATAAGAAGGAGACCAGAATTGCACGTAATATTCAAAAAATGGTCTAACCAATGTCCTGCACAGCTGCAACATGACCTCCCAACTCCCATACTCAATTCTCTGATCAATAAAGGAAAGCATACCAAATGCGTTCTTCACTATCCGATCTACCTGCGACTCCACTTTCAAGGAGCTATGATCCTGCACTCCAAGATCTCCTTGTTCAGCAACACTCCCTAGGACATTACCATTAAGTATTAGAGTCCTGCTAAGAGTTGCTTTCCCAAAATGCAGCACCTCGCATTTATCTGAATTAAACTCCATCTGCCACTTCTCAGCCCATTGGCCCATCTGGTCAAGCTGTAATATTCTATCTGATCAGTAATGCAACTCCTCCATCTCTTTTACTTCCCTCTCTATCCTGCCTGAAGCATCTATATCCTGGGATATTTAGTTGCTAATCAATGCCCTTCCTTCAACCAAGTCTCAGTAATAGCAATAACATCATATTCCCAGGTACTAATCCAAGCTCTAAGTTCACCTGCTTTACCTACTACACTTCTCACATTAAAACCGTGTACCTCAGACCACCTGTCCCTTTCTGTTCATCATCTGCTCCCTCCCTACTCTTCCCATTAGTCATGCTAACTTCTTATCCAGTTCCTTACAGGCTTTAGTTACTACCTCCTTACTGTCCACTAACTTCCTCATTTGGTTCCCATTCCCCTGCCACATTAGTTTAAACCCTCCCCAACAGTGTTAGCAAAAGCACCCCCAGGACATGGGTTCCAGTCCTGCCCGGCTGTAGGTCTGGCCCAGATGCTGCTAGACCTGTTGTGATTTTCCAGCAATTTCTGCTTTTGTTTCTAGTTACAGCATCTGCAGTTCTTGCGGTATGTTCATCCTTGTGTGCATTGAGTGATCTAGCCTCCACAACTCTCTGGGATAGTCAATCCCAGACATTCACCATCGTCTTAGAGAAGTAATTCCTTCACATCTCAGTTTTAAATGAGTGTCCACTTATTCTGTAATTATGTTCCATGACTTGAGACTTCCCCATTTGTGGAAATATCTTCACATCTTCCCTGTCAAGCCTTGTCAGAATCTGTGTTTCAATGAGATCACCCCTCATTCTCCTAAAATTTAACAAAGGCCTAATCTTGATAAGGTTAACCCCTTCCAATAATCACCCTAGTGAATCTCTTTTGGACTGTCTCAGGTATAAATACATCCCTTCTTAAATACAGAGAATGGAACTTTACACAGTACTCCAAGCGCAGCCTCAGTAACGGTTGTTTTTAAAGTCAATGCTTGAGCTTCCACTCCCCAACTTTCTTGAACAGGGATTTGCTTGTGTTATTGTGGCCAATTTAAATTAACATGATTAGGTAGTTTGCTATTGTGGAATATCAAGTGCATGGAATACTGAGATAAATAGGTAGTATCAAAGTAGAAAATGATCAATATCCTCCCCACTTGCCTAGATGGGGGCAGCTCCAACAACACTCAAGAAGCTTGAAACCGTCCCAGGCAAAGCAGCCACTTGATTGGCAACACATCCACTAACATCCACTCCCTCCACCACCGGTGCTCAGTAGCAGCAGTGTGTACTATCTACAAGATGTACTGCAGAAACTCACCAAAGATCCTTAGCATCCTCCCAGTTCCAAATATTGAAATATTAACTCTCTTTGAAATATTAACGCTCTTTGAAATATTAACTCTGTTTCTTTCTTCACAAATACCAGAACTGCCAGTATTTTCAGAATCCACAGTATTTTGCTTTTACAGCATTCTCCACGTTAGTGGGACGGGTGGAAAAAGCAAAAAGGGGAGGTGGGGCCTGATGGTGAGGTTGGGTAGAAATGTGGCTATCTGGAAACCAGGCAGAGCCCATTGCAGACAATATCCACCTTCAGACGCTGTGCAGTGCAGCTGGAAGTAGTTGGACAATGGCCAGAGTGGGTTGCATCATGTCACTTTGATGGGTGAAAGTTCAGAATCCATGCCTGCTCCAAGGATACTCGCGTCCAATCCATGCAAAAGTCAACCTGCCAGCAGTTGGCTCAGATTTTGGTGTAAACTGCAGCTTGCTTTCATTTCCTTTATGTTCCCTTTTGATGGCTGTCAATATGAACCCATGGTTGGGTCTGTCCGATTGCTTGCCTGGAGGTACTGTTCCCATACTGGACAATGACAAGCTGTAGGTGACCACTGGGAGAGCGTATCAGAGAAGCAATCAGATAGGATGTATCTAAGTGTTGTGGTGTGGTGGTAAAAGAGCAATGAGGATGAGGGAACGTGGTTGAATGTGTGAGGCAATGTCAGCCATGCCAGCTCCGTACCAGGGCAGATAGCTTTGTAGCTTCTGTACTATTACACTGCCAGTGATGGGTGACATCAGAGTGCCAATACCTGTTCAGATGCATAACGGCCTCTCAAGGATGGCGCAGATACTGGTCTTTCAGCAATATCTGCTGCCAGGCAAGTTGTTCTGAGATTGGCACGTATAGTAAGATGGGGATGTCATTGCAGAGAGACAACAGAGTCAGGGTCAATAGTTAATGAAGAACATTTGGGAAGGTGTGGTGAGGAACCTTGTGGCAGGAATCCTTGCAAAAACCTCATTGCAATTCTCACATGGCCAAAAAGAAATGCAAGATTCAGACGCCTGTGTCAGGGAGGGGAAATGAGTCTTACTCCTGAGCATTCTCCAGCCACCCCAATGGTCAGTGGATGTGTAGATGAGAGCAGTTCCAACTTTGTGATGATGTTTGACCCATGATTAAACGCTGATTGGGGTACTGCATTTGGCCCTGGCGTTGGCATCCTGCCACATTTATTCCAACACAGCAGTAATGATGCTGTTGAGATGATGATCCTGTAACTGTGCTGACCTCGGAGAAAGGCCTGGCATCATCATGGTCAAAATGACAAACTTCCTGGTCTTTATGACTCACTGATTGTAACAACTTGTCACCTTGTGATGTCACTCTGACATTTTGGGGAAACAGGCTTTGCCAGGTGCAGGTAAATCGAGAGAAAGCTGGGTGGCAAAGGTTCACACATTTTGATCAGCGAGAACATTCCCAAGGAATTAGTGATCCCACAAGGCTCCCTAGTCCAGAGCTTACTTCAAAGAGAACAAAAGGCAGAAATGCTTTGAAGAAAGAGACAACCATTCAAACCTGGGCCCTATGCAGCTCCAAGCACTGGCAACCTGCTCCTATTTGAGATTGTAGTTCTTATTTACTTGAAGCAGGAGTGAAAAAAAGGGTTGCTTTTGGAATTGTTCGTGCAGAAATCCTAACTCAGAACTTAGCTGAAATTTGTAAGGCAGAAACTCCAGGTACGTGGGTTCAGTGGGAATCAATGGGAACTGGGATTTAAATTCACTTTGTATAGCGGGATTCCACCAAATACACCAATCAGCTCAGAACTTGGTCTCAAAGCAGCAGATTGTGGTTCTTGCCCTTGCTACTCTGCAATTAATGTTTCGCATTTCTGTGATGTCATGGTGTTCCAGGCAGCTCCCAGTTAGTCTTTTCCTTGATCCAGGATTTGTTTCTTCCTGAATGAAGTAAAATTGATATTTAAAAATGTGCCCATGTGCACCATTCATTTTAAGGTCACTGCATCTCCAGATTTTCCCTGTGGTTTTGGACTCTCCAATGGTGTTTCCTAGTGAGTGAAATCTTGGTTTCTCTATATTCCTCAACTGCCAACTGTAATCCTGGGCACAAATGATTATTTCTCTGGGTCTGAATTATATCTCTCCACTGTTCTCTGGCAGTTAGAGACCTGGAACACCCTCTGTGCTATTCTTGGACACTTTTGCCTGCCACCTCAGATCGAAGACCATTACTTTTATCTTCCTCTAACTTCTTGCAATTCTTTTCTTAAGTTTCTCTCCCATCGATTTTTCTTGTGATCTTTCACATTTTCTATTTAAGGAAGCATGTAGATGCATTGGAGGTATTTAGTAGGTTTATTGGATTGATACCTGGAACTTGAGATGTTGTCTCTTGAGGAAAGGTCAGACAGGACTGAACTTGTTTCCACTGGAGTTGAGAAAAGCAAGGGTGACCTGATTGAAGGGGAGAACATTCTCAATGACCTTGATAACGGTGGACATGGGAAGGGTGTATCCTCTTGTGGGTAAATCCAGACTTGGGGCACTGTTTCAAATTAGAGGCTGCCCTTTCAGGACAGAGATGAGTGGAATTCTTCCTCCCAGAGGATTGCACAACTTTGGAAATTTTTACCTCAGAAAGTGCAGGAGGTGGGTCACTGAATATTTTGAAGGTGGAGGTAGATAGATAATTGTTGGACAAGGAATCAAAGGTTATTGGGAATACATAGGAAGGTGGAATTCAAACTGCAAACAGATCAGTCATGATCTTATTGAACAGCCTTGAAGAGCTGAATGGGATTACATCTGTTTTCAAATGTATACGAGGCTCTCCGAACCTCTCGAGGTGTTTGCTTTACGTATCTGTGAATCGTCTTAGTGTTTTCTCTTTTAAACACACGTAAAACTTGCCAAGGCCTTGTTCTGCCTCCCATGCTCTGAAATCTCCTCCAAACCTAAAACCCTCTAAGATCAATGCACTTTATTAATTCTCGTCTCATTAGCATATCCCCGATTTTAATCCCTTCGCCTTTGGAAGCTGTGCCTTCAGCTGCCTGGACCCTAAGCTCTGGGACTCATCCTTCCACCTCTCTCCTTTTTCAAGACACTGTTTAGAATCAACTGTTTAGGGCCAGGCTTAGGGTTAGGGCTAGGCTTAGGGTTCGGGCTGCAATTAGGCTTAGGGTTAGTGTACGTCTGTTCCTGACTCTGCTGCTGGTGCTGCTGGTGTTGCTGAGTTTCACCAGCACTTTCTACTTTTAGAGTAAGTGTTGTTGTTACTGATACTCATCCTCAAAAAGAACAGTTTCGGGCACAGGCCCTTCCTGAAGAAGGGCCTGTGCCCGAAACGTCGAATCTCCTGTTCCCTGGATGCTGCCTGACCTGCTGTGCTGTTCCAGCAATAAAGTTTCAACTCAAAAAGAACAGCCAGGGTCACAGACTCTGCCATCCATCCCAGATTCTCACTTGCTCTCTGGGTTTTCTTGGTCAAGCTCTCAACCTCCCTGAAACAGCAGCCCGTAAAATGACCATATTAATACTGATTAATTCCAAACTTTCACCCAACTCTAATAATTTTCTGTACTTCTTTCACTCTGGATATGAAAGAATCATAAAGGAAGATGGAAAAAGATCAATGTGTAGAAATAAGTCACACGAAGATAGATGAGAGAAGAAATGAAAATAAAGAACGTGAAAAAGAAAGAGAAAAAATGAAGGATCATGCAAAGGAGAGAGACAGAGACAGGGAAAAGCGCAGAAGTAAACATAAAGAGAACAAGAAAGCAGAAAGGAGAGAAAGCAGGGAGAGAGAAGCAAACATTCAGAGTCGAATGACTACAGGTGAGACCCGAATAGATAAAATGGAAGATGAAGCAAAATGAAAAGACAATAGAGGTACTAATCACAAAAACACAATGTTGAAAGATGTGTACATTCTCCCCTTTAACTGTTGCAGGAATGAGTTACAGACTGGAATCGAATTGAGGGGTTCAGGGGATTTACACATAGAATAACAGATACCCAGGAGTGAGTTACATAATGGAATCTTATCAAGAGATTCAGGTTGGTTTATATTTAGAGAAAAGATACCCGGGATTGAAGTACAGATTGGTGTCTAATGGAGGAGCTCAGTGTCAATACATAGAAAGATACTCAGTAGTGAATTGCAGATTGGAATGTAATTCAGCGATACATTAAAGAGGGTGGGAGGAGGGATTATGTATATGAAATAACAAATACACTGGAGTGATGTAGAGACTAGATCTAATCAAAGGGTTCATGGTTTTATATTTAGAATAACAGATACCTGGGAGTGGGTTACAGACTGGAATATAATTGAGGGGTTCAGAGTGGTTTGTATATAGATACCCAGGAGAGAATTACAGAGTGGAATCTTGTTAAGATATTTGGATTGGACGGTGTCAAGCTTCTTGAGTGTTATTGGAGCTGTCCCCATCCAGGCAAGTGGGGAGTATTCCATCAGACTCCTGACCTGTGCCTCTTAGATGTAGGACAGGCTCTGGGAAGTCAGGAGGTGAGCTACTTGCTGCAGTGTCCTTCGCCTCTGACAGCTCTTGTAGCCGTTGTGTTATATCCACTTCAGTTTTTAGCTGATAGTAATACCCAGGATGTTATAGTGGGGAATTCATCCAATGGTAATTCATCCAATGTCAAAGTAGTCACCTAATAATCCTGTTGCAATTATTTGGTGGGCTCAGTGGTTAGCACTGCTGCCTCATAGCACCAGGGAAACGGGTTCAACTGTACCCTCGGGGAGATTGTCTGTTTGGAGATTGCACATTCTCTCTGAGTCTATATGGGTTCCATCTGGGTTTTCTGGTTTCCTTCCACAGTGCAAAGCTGTGCAGGTAAGGTGGATTGGCCATGGGAAGTACAGGGAGGGTTTGTCGGGGGGTGTGGGTCTTGGGGGGATGCTATTCGTAAGGTCAGTGTATATTTGGTGGGCTGAATGGCCTGCTCTCACACTGTAGAGATTCTATGATTAGAGAGAGTCATTGTCTGGCATTAGTGAGAAGACCCATTGATAGCAGGAGTTGAATAAAGTGCAGCTGTGGAAAATGGGTAATGTCATTTTCTTTTCTGAGTGATGACATTTTACTGGATTCTAAACAAGACGCAACAAACCAGATGGAAATAAGAACTGAAGGACAATCAAAATCAGTAAATCCCAGCAGAAGTATGACTCATGTATTCATGGTCAGATTATAAATAAAAACAGTCTCACTGACAATGAACAGGATACAAACCAGAGCAACCAAGGGAAACCAAGTCTGGGAATCTCAATTCAAGAAAGTTTAGGGAAATGGGATATGCGAGGATGATCCGATTGAAGTTTTCAAAATGGTGAAAGGGAAAACTCAATACAAATAACTGTTAAAAAAGGAAAGACTTGCATTGACATAGCACTTTGCCTGATATTGCGGGACATTTAAAAATACACAATATAACTAAGCAGAGTCAGCATGTGTCCATGAAAGGGAAAAGTTGTCTGACATATTTATTAGGATTCTTTGAGGTGATAACATACATAAAGGAGAACAGGTAGATGTAGTATATTTGGATTTCTAAAAGGCATTTGATAAGGCAGCACACATGATGAGGCTTTTTAACAAGATAAGAGCTTATGGTGTTGGGGGCAGTACATTAGCATGGATAGAGGATTCGCTAACTAACACAAGACAGAAGATTGGGTAAATGGGTCAGAATGGTAAAGTGTAACTAGAGGAGTGCCACAAGAATCAGAGCTGGGGGCGGGGGCACAATTATTTACAATATGCATTAATGACTTAGATGATGGAAGTGAATATTCTCACCAAATGTGCAGATGACACAAAACTAGAGTCTGCAAAGAGGTACAGACAGGTTAAATGAGAGGGCAAAACTTTAGCAGATAGAATATAATTTGGGAAAATGTGACGTTATGCACTTCGTCAGGAAAAATAAATAAATTAAATATTGTTTAAATTGGGAAAGACTGCAGAAATCTACAGAACAGAGAGATTCCAGCATCCTTTTGTATGAATCACAAAAGCTACATCCAAACCCAGCAGGTAATAGTGAAAGCAATTGGATTGTTGGCCTTTATTTCAATGGGAATGGATTGTAAAAGTAGGCAGATTTTGCTAAAATTATATTAGGCATTAGTCAGACCACAACTGGAATGATGTGAACTGCTTTGTTCACCTTTCATAAGGAGAGGTATACTGACATTGGAGGTTGTCCAGAGAAGGTTCACAAGATTGATACCAGGGATGGAGGGATTGTCTTATGAGGAGAGGTTGAGTAGATTGGGCCTGTACTCCTTGGAGTTAAGAAGAATGAGAGGTGATCAAACAAAGTTCTTAGAGGACTCGCCAGGGGAGATGTGTAAATGTTGTTTCCCTGTCTGGGAGAGTCCAGGGCCAGAGGGAATAGTCTCAGAATAATGGGTCACCCATTGAAGGAGATGAGGATGCTTTTCTCTCTGAGAGAAGTGAGTTTATGCAATTATTTATCATCAAGGTCTGGGGAGGCTGGTAAATAAATAAATTTGAGATTGAGATAGACAGACTTTAAATCAGCAAGGAAGTCAAGTCTTATGGTGAAAAGGAAACAAAATAAAGCTGGGAAATAATAGAGCAGCCATGGTCTCATTGAACAGCAGACAAGTTTCGATAGTCTACTTCTACTCCAATGTGTTATCGTCTAAAAATCTCCATGTTTCGAGAATAGAATATTCTGGAATAGAAACTGGCTGGTCACCCATCCAATTCACACTGGTATGATTCTCACAGCCTTATCTCCACTGCCTGCTCCCATTGTGCACATTCAAATATCCCACTCAGTCTAATCTCACATTCTCCCTCACATCCAACACCCTATAATGTCCCACCCAGTCTAATCCTACACCACCCACTCTCTCTTGTTGTTCTATGACTAATGAACACAGCATCAATATTCAAACAGTTATTATCTCTGTCAGATCACCATTAATCTGCATAGTTTGTGTGGGGATCTCCTCATCACTGATAACATCATAACTGTTGCCTACAGTTCTAGAATTTACTGCCACAGTATGAACACTTGCTATCAAGTAGCAGGAAAATGAAGAAAGCCTATTCTCTAAATTCAGACCTCGTATTATCTAAACACTACATAATCCCTTGGACACTTCATCCATCAATTCAACTCTGCTGCTCTGTAAATCCAGGAAAAGATCTGATAACATTTATAAATGAAACCTTTCTCTGTTGTGTTCTTAGGTCATATGATGGATCATGGAAATAATGTTGTTCTTGTCCAGACGCCCCTGAGCTGTCATGAGGAAAGCCTGATCATTAAGGAGGACAAACCAGGGAAATCCCTTAAATCTGCCTCTGTACATAACACTAGAGGAGCAACAGCTGACATTGGGTCAAAGGGGAGGTCGCAGGATGCCAGTGGTCAGCCCCATTACAGAGGTGAAAGAGACAGTCGAGGAGGTGGTGAGAAAATTCTAGAACGGTGGGAGAATCCATACCCAGAATCCAGGTACGGCATTCCTGAAAACCATAGGTCCTTGACTGTGGAGAGAGAAAGGTGGGGGGACTCCTCAGCACGGTGCCCAAAGTATAGTTACAGGGCCAATTTGGAGAAAGGAGAGGAAGAGAGCATCAGACATCACCATGAGTACTACAGTCCTTCACCAGAGTCCCTAAAGGAGCCCAGTGGCAGAATCGCCCACATTACTCATTCAAATACCAACAACCCCGATCTAAAGGTAACTGAGGGTAAGCATCGCAGCTCAGATAAACCCCCAAGGCCAGAGTCTAAAGATGTGAACAGGAGACGGACAGAAAACAGGCATAGCCCCAATGTCCACCTTTATATGTCTGAGTTAGTACCTCATCCTTTTGAAACCAAGAATCAGATGCTCATGGAAACCCGACCCCCAACAGAGCACAGCAAGAGGAAATCCCGAAGGAGCTCAAAAGAGGACACTGCGAATGGCATGAGCACCCAGTGGATCCAGGTGACCGAGGAGGAGGCTTTGAATATCCAGGATGACAAAACAGGCAAACTCAATAAGACCAGACCTGAATCGCCAAGAGATTTACCAGCAGACATGGGGTCAAAGGGACGGTCACGAGATGACAAATATTCCAGTAGTCAGATCCAGCCCAGGGTTGAAAGAGACAGTAAAGGAGGGGGAGAGAAGATTCTGGAACGATCAGAGAAGGTTCATCTCTGCAGCTCATACCCAGAGTCTAGATACGGAGTCTCTGAAAACTACATCGCTGTTCCAGTGGAAGATGAAAGTTGGGGGGACCCCTACATTAGCCCTTCATCTCAGCGTCCAAAGTATAGCTATAGGGCTAGTATGGATAAAGGAGAAGAGATTAGATACAATCCCAATAAATACTCCAACAGCACACCTGCAGAACCTAACCTGCGTGTCTCACAAAAGATGGAGTACACTGTGATATCCAACATCAAAACCCCTGAGATCAAGAGAAAACACATAAAACACAAGAATTTAATCAAGGAACACATGAAGTTTGAACCAGCTGTGAAGGACCTGAGCAATATCCAACAAGTATTGATTACACAGAACCCTGATATGGAACATGGTTTGTCCAAGTCATACTCGAAGACTGATTTTCCTGCTGAGCAGAATCCCAGTGGTTTTGCAGACATTTCTTTGTCGACTGACTATCCTGGGAAGAAAACACCAAAACATTCAAGGGATAAAATCAATGTTCTTGAGACTTGGAACTGTTTGGAATCACAAAACCCTGTGACAAATGAAACAGACGAGTACAGTCAAGATGGTTTCACAATGGGGGCAATAAAGTGTTTGGAGGGATGGGGTAAGGGGCTCACTTATGAAACCCATTTTGATACAAAACAGGGAGACAGGTATTCTGAAGGATCTCCTGAGAGAAAAGAAACCCATCCAGGACAGAGGCCATCCAACTCAAGGAGGCCCAGGTACAGCTATGGCACAAATACAGACACGGAAGACGAGAGTGCAAATCTCCTGAAAAACAGCATTGCAAACCTATCCCAGACTGATCAACCCGTGCTTAAAATTACCAATAAGTCAGAATATATGGCGTCTTCCACGTCAACTAGCCCTGAAATGAACAGGAAACTGATCAAGTATACCAACTCACTGGATGAACAGCCAGCCACTTTTTCTAATTTCATGAACAAAGCCAAGCAACTTGAAATGGCAACAACCATGCAGCCTGTCTCAGTCTATGAGTCATCGACTGTGCAGTGCTCGGTGAATACAGACATGTCAACCAACAACAATCAACAGGCCAATGAAGCAGACCATGTTAGTGGCACCTTGATGTACAAGACTTGTACTGCTGGAACTCAGGTAGAATCAAGTTCCACCACCTCTCATGATAGGCCAAGAGAATGGCAGCGAGGTGTTTACAGTAAGCCTTACCTCCATGACCTGCCAGATGGAGACACGCACCGAGAAAGCAAGGAAACAATTGTTTCAGGAGATGTCAAACCAATGGCTTCACAGTCATCAACCTCTCTTCGCCAGAGAGTGGTGTCTTCACTGGGAATGACATTAACAGATGGGACTCTGTCCGTGGATATCCCCAGACCAATAGTGTCAGCATCTAGGAAAAATCTCTTTGCAACCACTCCTTACAACTCTGAGCTTGTCTTGAACAAGATACGCTCAACTCCTTGTCATTTCAAACAGCAATACCAGGAGTGTCAAAAGAGGTCCCTGCAGACTCGAAAACGCTACCAGGAAGAAGTGAAGGCTGCTCTGATGATCCAGGCAGCTTGGAAAGGTTACCAGACCCGAGCACAGATCCGGAAACAGGCCGAGGCTGCAGTTATAATCCAAGCAGCCTATCGTGGTTACCAGATCAGAAAATTTCTATCAGAGGGCATTAGTGAAAATGAAATGGACGACCTGAACGACATACAGAATGAGGACTGGCAAAACCCTGAATATCTAGATATCTTTCTAGAAGAGATTTCACAGAGCGATTACAGTGAGAGTGATGCAGATTCAACAGAGGACTGGCTAGAGTCACCAGTCAGTGTGGCCATGTGCAGCCCGGGGAATTATGGAAATGACAATGCAGGCCAAGACAACAACCCTATCGATGTCAGCTGCTCAAACCCTTTGTTGCATTATGAAAGCGTTTACCACTCACAGACATGCAACTGGGGAGGGATTTAGAGTCAAGAGGACACTCTCTTATTGCTTTATTCCTTTCTAAAGATAGCAATGCAAGTTTAACCTTAAAACAGCATTTGGAATAAACAAACAACTTAAATAAAGGAAGTGTTATTGAAGTCTGTTTTACATTGTGATGCCCTGCTAAAGCCTGAGCTCAAAGCTATGAGCTTTTTACAGGACAGAAAGAGGCCCTTCAGCCCATCATACCCATGCCAGACATCAAACATCAATCTAATCTCATTTTCCAGCATTTAGCCCATTGCCTTGCATCCGTTTCAAGTGCTCATCTTAATACTTCTTAAATATCTTGAGATTTCGCACCTCTACCACCCTTTTAAGCACAGTAGTGCATGCCAGACATATAACACTGTCAATTTTTTTTCCCTCAGATCCCCTTAAACCTCCTGCTTGTTACCTTAAAACTGTGACCCCCGGTTATTGACCCACCACTAAGGGAAAAGAATTCTCTCAATCCACACTGTCTATTCTCCTCAGAACTTTGTAGAACTCAATCAGACTTCCCTCAGCCTTTTCTGTTCCAAAATAAACAAACCCAGCCTCTCCCTTCAGGGCTGCAGCACCCCAGGCCAGCCAACATCTTGGTGAATCTCCTGTGCACCCTCTCTAGTGAAAGCGCATGTTACCTATGGCATTGTGACCAGGTCTGTACACAGTATTGTAGCTGTGTAAAAACAATGAGTGCAGATGCTGGAAACCAGAGTCTAGATTAGAGTGGTGCTGGAAAAGCACAGCAGTTCAGGCAGCATCCGAGGAGCAGCAAAATCGACATTTCGGGCAAAAGCCGAATACAGGAATACAGCATTGCAGCTGTAGCCTAATGTTAGACACAGCTCTTCACCAAACAAGAGTCAGACCAGACTTGAAACGTTAACACTGTTTCCCTCTCCACAGAGGCTGCCGGACCTGCTGTGTTTCTCCAGCACTGTTTTTACTTTTCAAAGGAAAAAGTTGATGTTAACATATTAAAGATCAAATAGATTATCCCAACTTCCACCTTCTCTGTATGACCTGATGTAGGACGTCGATTTTCCTGCTCCTCGGATGCTGCCTGAACTGCTGTGCCTTTCCAGCACCGCTCTGAGACAGAATCTGGTTTCCAGCATCTGCAGTCCTTGTTTTTACCTCCCTTCTCTGTAGGACACCCTGTTCTGAGAGCTGAGTGTGGCTCCCACTCTGATATCTTCAGTATCTCTGATTAATATTCTCCCTCAGTTTTCAGTTAGTGGGCTGTAAACTTTGGGATTCTTTCCACAAACCAGGACCACAGCTACCTGACAAAGGAGCAGCGCTCCGAAAGCTAGTGCTTCCAAATAAACCTGTTGGACTAGAGCCTGGTGTTGGGGGATTTGTAACTGTCCAGCACTGGCACCTCCACATCACACACAAACCAATGCACTTCTCTATCCATTAAGACTGTCCTGGTTGTGTGTTTGAATATCGCCTTTTATTGTCACATTTTGTTTGACAATAGATGCTGTGAGATCCCACACTGCTCCATTTGTCTCTGAGCCACGGTTCCAGGTTCAGGAGCTGCTCAAGCCTGGTGGCTATATCAATGCAGCGCTGAGTGAGTGCTGTGGCCGGTATTTGTTTCGAGTTGTTGTTGTGAAGCGCTCTGAGACCTCCAGTGTTTGTAAAGCGCTAGATCAATGCAGGGCCTTGGTGCTTATCAGGCGCTATATGAAGGTAGAGGGTTGTTGCGGCGGGGGACAGGGTGAGTCTGAGAGAGAGACATCCGGCCGCGGCTGAGAGGCCTGCGAGAGGCCGAGGCTTAGGCCCGGGGAGAATCCGCGGGGCCGGGGCCGGGGCCGGGGCGAGTCCGCGGAGCCTGGGGCCGCGCTCAACCTCGCGGCGAATTCCCGCCCGGACACCAGCGGCGCTGGGGATCCCCCTCATCCTTCTCCCCCTCCCCCCCCATTCTCCCCCTCCCCCCCATTCTCCCCCCTCCCCCCCATTCTCCCC